>NC_085137.1:260896792-261196792 GCF_035046485.1 Aedes albopictus | reverse complement strand
AATTGATTACTCAAATTGATGGACTCCCTGTTAGTTAGAGCCATAACTAAATGTGGTTGAAAAGAGAAGAGAGGTTCTTTTTGCAGGTATAAAACGTTGGGTCGGCCATATTGATTTCGGCCGCCATCTTGAATTTATCATCTAGAACATTTGTTCACCATGTTGACAACCACCGATTTTGAAAATTTTCGCGTCAATTAAAAGCAATGACATTTATACACAACATATAAATAAATTAGAGATGTCTTTTTTCCCATAAAAATTATCTGCACATTTGTAAATCATGCCATGTTTTGTCCATACATTTACATGCGCAACGGCAACGGCATCAGAGTTTACGCCTACATGTATACAAAGGCAACTGTTGCAAAAATTTTGAAAATTAGAGGCACAGAGAAACAGACGTCACACTCTCAACGCCTCCCATCGATCACCTTTTTAACAGATGATTCAAATATTCAGTAGTAGGTCGATTGACCACTCGCGGCGATGGTGTCCTGTTTGACGTTTGCTCACTACTGCCATCTAGTGGCGGCCCGGCCAAGTACGTTTAGCATTGGGCGATTACGTTTTCGTGACGATGCGATTTTTTTTGATGAAATTTGTTCACAGTGTTACCACGGAGAAACAGATGTCAAACTCTACTTGCTTCCCATCAATTACTTTTTTAACGACTGATTTAAATATTTGGTAGTTGATCAATTGACCAGTCGCGGCGCTAGCATCATTTTTGCTCCTGTTTGATGTTTGCTCACTACCGCCATCTATTGGTGGCTTGTCCAAACAAGGCATGATTAGCATTGGGGGATTAAGATTTCGTGACGATGATTTTTAATATAATTTGTTCTAAGAAAAATTCAGCTTTTCATTAGATGATTCATACTTTAAATAAGTGTTCGTAAATATTGTAAAATAACGCTGTATTTACAACCAGCACCAGGCGCAGTGCGCGAAAGTGACATGGACATGACAAAACGGTAGATAATTTGTGATATGATACACACCTCTAATTTTTTACATGTTGTGTTTTTTTCAGTTTTCGATTGACGCAAAAAATTCAAAAATCGGTGGTTGCCAGCATGGTTGAAAAAAGTTTTGGTATATAAATTCAAGATGGCGGTCGAAATCAATAGGGCCGACCAAACTTTTTATAACGGCAAAAAGTACTGCTATCTTTCCTTTTTTCAACAACAATTCGTGTTGAGGTGGTTTCTGGAGAAACTTTCGAGTTATAATGGTTTAAATATACCAACAATTCACCAAAATCGAAGGGTCCACAAAAATAGTCGTGGCTCTAAATAACGGGGGGTTCATCAATTTGAGTAACCAAATGCACGTTGATTATGCTAAAGAATCCCGATCTTCAACTTGCACATTCTTTCGTCGATCGGCCACCAATCGATCACGAGCCTCTGCATGTCGCCCATCACGTTAAAAGCTGTGCAGGTTTCGTGTGTTACTGCAGTTTTGTAAGAATGACAATGATTTTTAATTTTGGTTCAACTGATATTATTGATTTCTCTTCATCGATCCTCTCATTGTGTGGAATCCATGACGTCAGGTTTTACCGTACTCTAGGGGAAAGTTGATCATTTTTCCTATAATCTTTTCATTAAAATCATGTATAAGGCATATGATTCCAAACAGATATATTTTAAACATGTACTAAGTGGATCTGTACGGGTTCCGTAAACGAAGTTCTTACAACGCCTTTTGTAAAGAATGTTCAAATGGCCTTATATATAAAAAAATCAATCCGGGGTGTTGTTCAACCAATGACATAACATTCTAAAATTCCTTTTAATTCCACTAAGAATTTGCATCGTTTGACAGATACTGTAGGCGACTTTACAGTTGAGGTCGAAATACGTATCTGTCAAAGGATGCAAATACTTAGGGGCGATTTATTCACCCTGGCTTAAGCGTTAAGCCAGGTTTAACTGTATGGGTAAGCCTGGCTTACCGGTTAAACCGAGGTGAAGAAATCGGCCCTCAGTGGAATTAAAAGGAACAGTACTTAACACGATTTTCTTTTTTACTTACAGGTATTCCACTAACAAGCCCAGGTTCATCATCATCATTCTAAAATTGGAAAATACTGCGCATTGCGCAGTTAAAAGTGCGACGAGGAAGTGCGGAATCTCAAATAAAAGTGCGATTTGGTGTCAGATCGTTCCGGTGTCTTCACCGCACTTATTCATTAGCTCATGATGAATAAGTGCGGTGAAGACACCGCGGAATGATTTGATGCAATATCGCGCTTTTATTTAAGATTCCGCACTCTGTCGCAGTCCAGTTATCAATGCAATAAACTATAATTGAACAAACTAAATTCGATGATGCTGACTCTGAATAAGTTTTTAAAATTCTTCTTCTTCTTTATGGCTCGACGTTCGTATTGGCCCGCCTCTTTTCAACTTTAAGATTGTTCTTAGAGCAATTCCACATTTTTAATTGAAGGGCTTTCTTTGCCTGCCATTGCATGAATTTGTACATTGTGTGGCAAGTACATGATACTCTATGCCCAGGGAGTCGAGAAAATTTTCACGACCGGAACGGGAATCGAATCCGCCGTCTCCGGATTGGCGATCCTTAACCACTGCTATCAGGAGACCCTTCTTACAGCTGGTGTATTTCGCATGTAGGGTATGTTTTCCATCAGTAATCTCATGCTCCCATATTCATCCTATTCGAAAGCAAGCGATTACGGCACCGATTCATTTCGTTCTTTTTGTTTTCATGGGTGCTCACTTCCAACAAAAAATACAAAAATAAGAAACAAAACAAACAGCGCTTCAATCCTTTGTTTTTCGTAGGATGAAAATGGGAGCCACATGCTTAAGAAGGGAACCAATACCCTATCAAAGTACCAAACGGGGTTACTTGCAACAGCTGTGTAACTTGCAACACGATGACATACATTAAATGTAAACAATTTTCTCATAATAATGAAAGCTAGTATGCTCCACTGTTTCGGTTATCGAGATCATGTATACCAAAGATTGTTTTAGTAGATAAATCAGTTTCGTTTCTTTGTTTATTGTTTAGTTACATTTTTAAAATGGTTTGCTCATTTTATGCCATAAAAACAAGTATGAAAATCGTGCTTTGGACCTCGTTAATGGTAAATGCGATAAGTCTGATGTCTTTGCTTTTAGTTAAGACGCCCAATAGAAAGTTCAGCTCAACGATAAAGGTTTGATAAACGAATAAGTAATGTAAAAAATCGTTATCATATTCGACAACCGCTATGGGGTAACTTGCAACAGTTGAAATTGACAAAATTTTCTATTTTTTATTTACATTTCACGATATTTTTGATAGAAATATACTAAATGGGTAATTTCATTAAACGTACACATGGTAAACGCACGGGTATTCAGCATGACCATGCTGAGGGTGACGGGTTCGAATCCCGTTCGGTCCAGGATCTTTTCGTAAAGGAAATTTCCTTGACTTCCTTGGGCATAGAGTATCTTCGTGCCTGCCACACGATATACACATGCAAAATGGTCATGGCAGAGGAAGCTCTCAGTTAATAACTGTGGAAGTGCTCATAGAACACTAAGCTGAGAAGCAGGCTTTGTCCCAGTGAGGACGTTACGCCAAGAAGAAGAAGAAAGCAATTTAATAATTACGAAACGCGCTCATTTTTTTCAAATGACGACTTTTTTTCATTTTTTTGCAAGCTAAAGACTACCATATTTTGGAATTTTATTGATGTGTCACTTAGTTGAAAATTTAATTTAGTTTATGGACGTTTTGGAGACTTATTTTGGAGTAAATTACTGCAGGTGAATGCTCAAATTAACGGCTTCACGCGTTGAATAGTTGTCTATATCATGTTATTTTAGCTTTTGTAGACAAACATTATTTCAAACTGAAAATTAGCTACAGATGACTCACTTTACCTTTTCGTGCAATGACATAATTAATTGCTCTATTTGTCCATTAAGTGGGATTGTGCGTCTGTTAATAGAAATTGGACATTTTACGACGTGTGAAATAATATTCGTGACCGGAATTGAATGAAAAAGAGAGACATTCAGCTGACAATTATTGTGGCCAAACCCGAATGAAAAAATGAGAACGTCAATCTTCACTTTCATCCTTCGATTTTTTTACACACTGCTTGCAACAAACATGTATTTCGCACCTTCCAATTAGGTGGCAACGTATTTTGGTAAATCAAGTGCTGCATAGCATTCTACTCGGGCTAATTAGTGTACATGATGCTTTACAGTATGTATGTCTCAAATGTTCATATTTTCAATGATATTGCTTCAAATTCAAGAAGTGTTGCAAGTTACCCATTTGACGGTAAGTTACATAATGACCCCCATTAAGCTCCTGAAGGTAGGCAATTTCTTAAAAAAATCGTCATAGTTGTGCAAAAATATGCTATTTTCAAATGAAACTTATATGTTAACGTCAATTTGATCTCATAGCTATGTTCAATAAGCCCACCATGAATGAATAAAGTGCTTTTTGAGTTATCTGAATTACAAGACGTTTACAGGAAACGATTTTTTGACAGTCTTTTTTATTATTCTTCAATCACTAAATATAAATTACAGCTCTTTTGCTCACTAGGGCACTGCGTGAGCGATTCCTATTGGAAGCTGTACCTACACTTTGCACAGCGCCTAAATGTATCCTATTCTAATTCTACTATTCTACTATATCGAAATAGTTGCCGTTACACAGCTTTCATTTTCTACCCTATCATGGTAGGTTGGTTGTTCCTTTTTCCAGTCCGATTGGGGGCCGTTATGAATTGCCGTTCGCCGATGTCCAAGTATCCGGGTCCATTTGAGCCATGGGCTCAGAAGAGGGTCACAGTGTCAGCTGCTCTCAGGGGAAAAGAACAACTGACGAAAGTGCCGGGGCTGGGATCGAACCCATGACCATCTGCTTACTTTCATGTCCGGGGGGAACGTAATATGCAGCCGAGAGAATACTTCCACACGCGGACATTACATAACAAAAACATGCACATTTATTACACAAGACTACTAGGGTTTTGGTTTCCTTATTAAGCATGTGGCTCCCATTTTCATCCTACGAAAAACGAAGCCCCCCCCCCGTAGACTTTTTTCCATACAAAATTTTCGAAATTTGTATGGAGCGTAGACTTTGGCCACCCCATCTGTCCCCCCTAAAAGTCTACGTAGTTTATGGACAGACCCTAATGGCTACCCTATTTACATTACACATGTACACAATATTACAAACGGATTAAAAGTAATCATAGGCACGAGCCGAGCCGATCATGGGGTACACCAATGCTCGTTCACAACACTTATGAAGCAAACGTGTGACCAATTGCGCTACGGGCCCCGGCTAGATAGTCTTTTTACCGACTTTTAATAAACATCCAAAAAAAGTTGATATTTTTATGTAAAATCTGACATAATTGAGGGGGCTAGAAGCAAAGGGGTATAAGTTACAAAACCCCACTTTCGTGTAAATGAGGTTTAAAGTTTTTCAGTAGTAAAAATAATCTTAAAAGATTTCCTGAAACATTACTTACTTACTAACACCCCTTTGCATCCGTGCCCCTTAATTGGCATAAAAAAGTTCATCAAATATATTCACATAATTGATTTTCGTCAAAAGTTCTTCCATTAAAAAAGAATTGTAGCATCTTCAGCAATTGAAGGACGTGGATCCGCTGACAATTATCCCCTAGATTAAAATTGGACATTAGTCGAATAATAAACATAAACGCACACTTCCAGTATATTATTATTGATGTTCTTCGTTTATTCCTTTGGATGCTTTCAATAGTTCATATAGCTGCGCAACTTGCTCATCACGAAAATCTCCTAATTTGTGAACATCCAAATCGTGCCCCACACAATCAATAGGATTAGGTTTCCCTTTTACACCCAACTGATTGGCTAAGGATATGGCGTAGTCCTACGACGACAATGGGGAGAAATAAAATAAAATGAAAATAGTTTTCTATTGAAAAAAAAAACTCACCGTCCACTCGTTCATGAATAGAGATGCTTCATGTGTGGCACAGGTTTTATGCCTGCGAAACTCGTCACGAACGTATTGATTCCCTAATACTTGCAGTCCTTCTGGTAATCCTAAAAAATATGCTGTTCTGAACACTTTTCGTCTTTTGTGGAGTTGGTCATTATTATTATTATTATCTAGATTAGCAAGATTTTCAGCCCAAGGCAGGCACAGGAGTTGATCTATATGCTTTAGCAAAAAAACGAGAATCCGAAAAACATGCTTACCGGCATGGAGTGTTTGACTCCATTAGCAAATATTCAAAGATAACAACTAACTTACCTCTGTGTAACCTTAATATTGTTTTGTATAATGTTCGTACTCGCTGTATGTGAGTCATACAATTCATTTTGACTATTAAAATACGTGAATTTTCAATAGAAATATATACTAAACAACATATTTTTTCGACCGCTTTGCAGTAGATGGTAATTACATAAAGCATAAAGCTGTGTTGAAAGATATCGTTCTTGTTGGTAAACAAATGCGTTAATGGATGTTAAAAATGTGGAATGACAAACGTCAGAAAAAAAATCACACATTCATACTAATGTTCACAGCAGGCTGTATCTGACATCAACAGACAGATGGCATCCTTGTAATGCTACAGGTATTGTCTATTTAAACTGGTCAGTGCTGCCACATGACCTGGCAGCACACTACACACATTTTATTTTCAGTTACCAAAAACGGAACAGTGCTAAAATCGCAATCTCTTTTCGTCGTATTTTCTTACATTTCTGTATTTGTAAATGATAATGGAATATGCCCCGTTATCACTATGTAACCATACGATGATGTTACCCCTCTAACATCCTTGTCGAATTACATTTTCTTAGACACTTCCTGGCTTGCACACACTGCTACAAATGAATGTATCCTTAAAATCAACCATCCTGATGTGTGTAACTTGGAATATAATTAGGGGAGACTGGGGAGACTTGATCCCTTTTTCTTAATTTACCTGAAACTTTAAGAAAAAACCCAAAACTAGATCCGATTTCCGTACAAAATGGCAGGTAAACAGCTATTGCAAGTTAATACACAACAGAAGGCCTTTAAATTATTGTTAAAGTTTTCAAAACTGTGTTTTTATGGAGGCATGTCTTATGATGTATTTTTCACGAATGGGTGACACTTGATCCCCCTTTGAGCACATGGTTTATTTTAAGGGAAAATAATTCCAGAGTCTTCCTATTCATTTTCTTTTCGAGTTTTCTTGTATTTTCGATGAATTTGGAGTGTTTGAAATTGTAAGATTTCCTTAAATTTTTAAGGATATGCCGTATTTTCAAAATGGGGAGACTTGATCCCCCTTTTCTTAGTTTGTACTAAAGTTTTAATTATCTGACACATTTTATCGTTGAATAGACTAGAATTCCAAGTAAATAGAGGCTTCCGAATAGAATTTTATTTTTCACATGTATAATGTGTGTGTAATCCTCGAGGGATCAAGTCTCCCCATGTCACTGTTGTGTATACTAAGCTGAATTAATTAAAATATGTTAACAACAGCCTTATTTGGATAAATAAGTTTGAAAGTATTCTATTTAAACTATGTGCTGTGAAATTTTGACACGATTTGGTTTAATTTTCACAAAGTTATTGAGATTTTTCGGAATCGCCCAAAAGATTTCTGAAGAACTGAAAACAAACCATCAGCTGTTAAAAAATAATGCAATGTACAATCGAAATCACTTGTAGCCAAAACATAGTCGTTTGTCCAGGAGTAGTTTTGGAAAAAATATGCTAGAAGAAAAATGTTTTTGATTCCGAGCAAATATGGGGGGAACAAGTCTCCCCAGGGATCAAGTCTCCTCAGTCTCCCCTAGTCTTTTTTTTAACATAGCGTATGTACAATTTGAACTATTTTCATAATTGGGCTTCGTGGCCGTGCGGCTAGAGGCGTCTGTCATCTAGGTGTTTCATAAGCCTCGAAGTGTGGGTTCGATTTCCGCCCCAGTCGGGGAAAACTTTTTTTTTAATTTCTTTTTATTCGTGAATTTCAACTTAAGCTATTTCTTCACACACGGGGAAAACTTTTCGTCAAACGGAAAATTCTCCACTGGGTGTTATGTGTGCTGTTCGTTGTCATATATTAGTGCTTGTTCAGTCTGTACAACCTCTCTGGTTGAAGACGGTGTAGTGTCTTATTAGCTTTCGAATTCCACTGATTCTCAAACACGTGGCTTTTTTTAAAATGTAGAATGGTAAACAGAACATTAATTCATAGAAAGTCTTTACGTTTGCCAGAGATGAATGAAAAGATGGTAAACCAGGTTATACATCAGTAAGATAGAATTAACTTTGTAGGAAAAGTTGGATTATTCATGAAAGATTAAGAGACAAAACTGAACTAACTCACCCAGTCTACATATACTTGTATACTACAGGGGGTGGCCAAAATGTTTAGGTTAGGCAACTTTTTTTCCCCACAAAAAAATTCAACATGCTGTAACTTTTCATAGAGTGCATCAAAAAATCTCAAATTTTGATTGCTTATCAACCTGTTATATGAGCATCATTGGTACAAATTTGGGCTCGATTGAATAATTTTTCGCGAACCGAACCGAACCGAACGGTTCTATTCGGGTAAAACACTATTTTTTAGACAACTCATTTTTGAGCTGTCATATCTCGGAAACCAGTGAAGCGAATTGAATGAATTTTTAAACGTTCATCAACAATATATTGATACTCAATACAACGTTATAAAATTTAATATTTTCTCACGGCGAATTAAGTTATACCGGGTTGAAATTTTTACCCATATAGAAAAAAATAAGTCAAATTTACAATACCACACAAAAATTACTAAATGTGTTCTTCCTTTAATCTAAATAGGCTCTTAGATATCTGATTAAAGATAACTTGAGAACAGAAGTGGAAAATCTTTGGACATCAACACTAAAATTTATTGACATTGATTTAAAAAAAATTACATTTTTTCGAGAAAAATCCAAAAAGTGTCAATCCATGATAACTTTTTTCAACGTTCAAAAAGTATCTATGTTTCAATAGTTCAAATTATTCAATCAAGCCCAAATTTGTACCAATGGTACACATATAATAGGTTGACAAACAATCAAAATTTGAGATTTTTTGATGCACTCTATGAAAAGTTATAGCACGTTGAACTTTTTTGTGAGAGAAAAAAAGTTGCCTATCCCAAACATTTTGGCCATCCCCAGTATACTTTACAGAATAGGCTCACACAAAGGAAACAATACGCATACATTAAACATGCGACTAATGGGAATATGTCCGCATGTACTCCTCACTCCGTTAACCCAATCAATAATATTTTCAATATTACGCCAGCTTTGCATTTTGAACCGAATTGAAATTTCTGAAATTTTATAGTGCCTGTCACGAAATTTTTAACGATATTTCCGATCAATTTTGTAGTTTATCTTTATAATCTGTGAAAAACATACACGAAGGAATTGCTGAACAAAATTTGACAGGAATTACTGGAAAATCCCGTTATTTTTTTTTTTTTGGCAAAACTCCAAAGTAGTTCTGGCAACATTTCTGCAGGTGATAGAAAAATAAATTTTGGGAATTTCATCACGTATTACTTAACAAAATTCATGTGAAAATTCCAATAAAATAACGACTCATGACTACACAGTAAAAACAAAACATATACCAATATGCCGATAAAACATTTAGTAATCATGGAGAAATTTGTAAAATTCTTGGGGCCCTGGGTGAACTATTGATGAATTCTTCGAGGGACCAGCAATGATTTTTAGGAAATAAAAGCACGACTAGAGATGTTACTAAAAAGACTTCAGTAATATTTGTAGAGATAATGTCAAGGTTCTTGTAACTGTAAAATCCATAAATCAGTCCTATGTTCGTCAGTTCCTGACATTAACTATGGAGCAATGCTTTGAAAACTTCGTCAAAGAAAGAAATTCTGAAGTTTCGACTAACTTCTAATGAACTGCGTTTTTGAAGTTTTTCATCAATGCATTATGTTATGATGAGCAGTTACTTAAGGGTGATTTCTTGAATTACATAAAAAAAATTCTATTGAAATTTTTGATGACTTGCTGAAGTAGGTTCTTATGTAATTCCACACTTTGGACTTCCAAGCATCTACTCGATTTGAACGCCCATCGTGAGGCCACCATGTACGAATTATATACCACAGGTATCTATTGATGAAGCCATGCAGCAAACGTTGAGTGTTCTCCGCTGATACACACCAAGTTTCACTGGTGTACAGCAGCGCAGATTTCCGGCTCGAGTTCACGCCGAGGACCTGGGATCGAATCCCACTCCCGACAAACTCACAAAATGGTGAGTTCTTCCTTCGGAAGGAAAGTATAGCGTGGGTGCCAAGATGAACTAGCCTAGGGCTAAAAATCTCGGTAATACAGATAAAACATAATAATCTGGTTGTTTTTTTTCAAACATTTATTAAACTCGCAAAATCAGTCCTCGGCCTCGCTTTCTTGATCCGTGCAGCTATGTCGATCTTGTTGGCGCCATCCACCGCCATTTGGCTACCAAGATATTGGAAGCTTTCAACATTCTCTACTGATTTCCCAGCTACCGTAAAGCTGGAAGGGTTGACCGTGTTTACATCCAACGACTTGGTCTTGTTGGCGTCGATGGTGAGACCTTCCGCCGAGGAGCGATTGGCAAGATCATTCAGCTACTCTGCATATCATAGCTAGGAGAGCAGCGTTATCAGCCACTTCGAAGTCATTTAGGTGCTCCATTGTAATGGGCTGCCACAGCAATCCACGAATTGGTTCAAGATCAATCTCATCTAACAGGATCTCGTCAATTACGATGATAAACAGTAGCGGTGATAGTATACATCCTTGCCTCACTCCAGCAACGACCCGGATGGAACCGAACAAACACCGTTGTGCAGTACTCTGCACGAAAATGAGGCCGATTAATTTCTCAGGGACACCCTTGCGCTTGAGGGCTTTCCATATGTTTTCGTAATTGAGACGGTCGAAAGCTTTTTCGTAATCAATGAACACCAGAGAGACTCTTGGAATTCATTGATTTGCTCCAGAATGATGAGGAGCGTGACAATATGGTCCACACAGGCAATAACTGTCCAGACGTGTCTTTTACGAGCATCGTAGCATTCTTCATTTTAGCCCCCTTAAGGTGAATATATAACGAAGCCATCCCTCGAATTTTTAAGAGCACAAATCTGAAGATCCAAATATCTCAACACGCTGAAAAGTTGTAGTAGTAGTTGTAGTAGTTACCCGCTGGTGGTGACCAATCGATCAACTTATCAGCACAATGCATCATTTGATTCTTTAGATTTTTGCTCTTGAAAATTCGAGGGATGGCTTCGTTATATGTATATTCACCTTAAGGCGACATGAAACATCATAGAGGAGAAGGATGTCGCCGGTGTTTGCGGCTTTCTCGCTGTCGTCGGCTAAGGAGTCCGCTCATGTCATTTTGTCCCACGTACATGAGCGTTTCACTTCCTTCTCGGGAGCCGAATAGCGCTGACGGGCTACGGCTTTGGCTCCGGGTGTTTTCGCTCGCTCTATCGCGGCGTTGGCGTTCCTTTGCTCATCTATCTTTCTCCAGGTATCATCCGTGATCCACTGCTTTCTACGGTTGCGTAGTTCTTCCAAATTATTCTCGCCGGTGGCGATGGAGGCATTCTTGTTGGTGCTCCATTGATCTTCTACGCTTCCACCTTTTGTAATATCCGCAGCACGGTTCTCTAGCTCCTCGATGAAGAATCTTTTTACCGTAGCGTATTCCAGTCGGCGTGTGTTGAACTGGCGCCCGATTTTCTCCTGTCAATGAATCCTCGCAATGCGCAGCTGGATCTCACCGATTAGGAAAAGATGGTCGGCCACAATGTCGGCGCTACGTTTGTTCCGCACATAAAGAAGGCTCCGTCTCCATTTCCGGCTGATGCAGATACGGATTTGATTTTCCGTGACGCCATCACGGGAAACCCATGTCACTTTGTGCACATAAAGTCGCCCATGAGGATCTTAATATCACTTTTTTGGAATCTTATTCACGACAGCTTTTTTTTTTTTTTTTTCCTCCCCTGTTGGGGAAATTAAGCCACTGCGTCCAATAGGCTGAGCTTCAAGTTGACTGTAAAACTCTTGCAATTCGGCAGAATTTGACCCGACGTCAATCCGTATTCTCCAAAGTTCGGTCAACGGCATGCCTCATTGACTAGTTGTGCCCAAGGTAAGTAAAAGGAAGGTAATCCAATATGCTAAATCATACAATCCGCCATATTGGAATTTGAAACGACAGCTGGCAAGTTTGTTTTGATTTGGAAGTTTATCAATAATAGCAAGCCATGACCTTGGCCATGACCCAAAAGTTGTCACTTCTGATTGTATGTGCTAGTGAGCTAATATGGTGATTTCAACCAACGAGCTTGTGTACTAATTACTACCATCCAAATAATACAATAATCCCAAAGATATGATCTAGACTAGAACAGTATTACCCGTACCGTAAGAAACTCCTTTAAAATCCTGCCAACTGTCTTTAACGCATGAGACCTCCGGGTAAAATTCCCATTTCAAAATGTTAAAAGCTGCCGAAGGTACACCACTACTCCTTTTCTCGAAATACTGATCTAATAATTCAGTTTTCCTTCAATCTTTAGGTAGTAAAGATTCTGCATGCGTATGAATAAAATTGTGTGCATGCATCTAAATAAGTTGATTTTTTCACAATAAATTAACTTGAAATTCTATAACAAGCAGCCGCTCTGCCACTGCGGATTTTTTTTCACTTATGTGGAAGTAAACAACAAGCCCTAGCAACCCTAGCAACCTCACTGAAACCGATAGAGTACAGCGTAAACAAACTCGCCAGCAGTCAACTCCACCACCCCCGCCATAAACCTCTCCCCGCATCTACTTACTGCTTATATGCCAGTACCTTCCATTAAAATTACCTTGGTTGTGCCAGTTTATCCTGCTGGGCTAGGGTTAATGCATTCCAGGTTCCAATTCTTGTCCGTTGTTTCGCGCACAAAGTCGTTGCTGTTGAATCAGTTCGTAATCATTTTCGGTTTCTGTAACGGTTTTTGGGTTTCGAAAACAGTTAGGTTGTAGGCATACAGTCCTCTATCCGCCGTGGTGGAGCTGCCCCCTTAGGTATAGCTTCCGGTGGAAGAGCATTTCATACTCAGCCAATGGATGCCAGAAGCCAGAACAGACGCTGTTTGAGCCGCAGATAGGGTCGGGACGTATCTCCTCAATCTAGCTGAAGTCAGAAGGACAAAAGTGTCCAGGCTTCACTACCGGCCAAGCACACAACTCTTAGCTGGCGGTCTTTGTCATCGCTTGACCCGTGAAAGCATGAGGTAGAACCTTAAGAGGACCGACCAGAGCTATGCTGGGTGCTCTTCTTATCGACTCATCGTTTTGCCACCTAATTGTACATATACCGCTGGGAAAAATATGAAAGCGATACAATTGATATTGATTGATTGATTTGACTTTATTAAAGAGACTTTCAGCTCTTGGCTGGTTCGTCTCTTATCAATTGCTATTATTATATATGAAAAATATTGAAATTGTACATGAATGGTCCATTTTTTAACAATGATTTCAAAATTGGCATAACTTTTCCGCAAACTTGTTCACTTTTCATAAATAAATGCATCCAGCTTTTTACGCTAACACGAGGGGTGATTCGACTATGACGTTTCTTGCCGACAACCGAATTTCAGTTCAATTTTATCCTAGTAGACTGTTTGAGATTTTGTTGTTGGTAACGAAAACGTAAAAAAATTTCACTTGAACTGTTTTGTACCAACAGCGATCATAAGCGTATTTTGTTATGGTATCAAACATACATTTATTGGTTCTTCTGGTGAAATTAATCTAGTTTTTAATTCTTTTTAGGTCAACTTCAAAGAAACTGAGGCACATTGATTATGAATATATCATGTATGTGAAAATATGCCAATATACCTTGACGCTCTGACAAATCAACCGAGCTTACAACGTGCATTTTTTTATTTGACGTTGTGTAGTGTATAAGAGCCCAAAACTAATATTTTTCTTTCAAAGAGCTCAAAAAGAGCAGAATGTCATGTAAGTTGCGTAGAGACTCGAATTCGGTAACCTTTGGTCCATATTCGCATGATTCGCAACAAATTACCTCGCAAATTACTCTAGGTCAAGCTAATAAAACAAATAATTTATCAAATTCGTCTGATAAAAAAAACATGTTTTCCGTTTTATAAGAGCATTTTGTTCAGTTCTTGATAATGCAACCGGGTACAAAATGTTGCCGGAAGGAGGACAATCCGAAATGCGAAATAGCGTTCAAGCTGAGAAATCACAATCGCAAATGACGAGCCATAAACCAAAGTATAAAGTGCGTGAAGATTTACAAAACTTTCGAGATTAAACTCATCTGATTTCAGCCCTCAGACGTCCTTCCACAATTTGTAATTAACCTGCTGGAATTTAACCTAAAAAGAAACAAAAACTGGATTAAAAGCTTCAGCAGAATAAATGTACAACACCATTTCTAATTACGCTTGGACTCGATGTCGATGAAGTGAAAAAAGTTGACACTTCAATCAACAAGTTCATAAACCAGTCTACTAGGACGGCAATGAACTGAAATTCGGTTGTCGGCAAGAAACGTCATAGTCGAATCACCCCTCGTGTTAGTGTAAAAAGCTGGATAGTTCACTTAAAAATGCTTTGTTTATATTTTTACACTTAAAACAAAGACTTTTTCATTCAATATGGATTTTTATCGCGGATTTTGTTTTAGCATTATTAAATCCTAATGTGCTAACCACGTGATAGTGTGCCATAACGGCCTCCTACTTTCCTCTTTGCATTTTGGAACAGAAAAGTTTCGCATAATGTAGATCATTATGATTCATTGCCGGAGAACGTGGCGCAGTTTGTCACAAGTTCACTTCATAAGCGGATGTTCATGGGCTTAACTTCCAGCTCCGGTACTTGCTATTTTTCGTTGTCATTCAGTGACTAGCATTGACAACCCGTTTAAAAATCACTTGTTTGGGAGTGAACGTAAAAATAATGAGATGTATGAAGTAGGCTTCCTCTAGAAACAGAACATAAATAGGTTTCAATTCGATAGTATTTTATAGGAGTCGGAAAACATTCCTCCCTCATCATTTGTACGTCATATCATATCCCTTTTGTATTTCTTGTCACCCATTCAAGTATCCAAATGGCGAAAAGACACTTTTAAAATCGGCATAGGATCAAAATTTAGAAAACATCACATCTTTTAGCTAACTTCATTTGCTATTTTTAGTTTCCATCGAATATTGCATTATTCGGCCTCTAGATTACCTACATTTGAATCACTGCTGAAATGCTCCCATAGATTTCAATCGATTTCAATTACCAAATCTTGCGTGAATGCGTGGGCTTGCAGCTGCTGGCAAGGAAACAAAAATAAAGGGAGCGTATGTAAACCAATTTCAGGGCAAATATGTACTAGATTGCATGCTTAACGATAATGAGCTAACCATGTCTTTATTTGTATGAAAATAAGGGAAATTGATTTATTCTATCAATAGGGCTAGCCCTTTCGTTAAAAGTTTCAACCGGCTTGAATATGTTCTCAGTAGCCTCCACTGTAGCATCGGTTTAGTATTATTCAATCGTTGTTCGGAAAAGATAAACCAAGTTGATGTATTTAATTGTCGTAATTTGTAAGAATGTCAAATTTAACTTCATCCATGATCCAGAAGGTCTCGTCAGGACGTGTGATTCCGCGAGTGAATGATTTGGCAGTGGAAGATTCGAATTGGGTTCTAACATCGTCGTTCATTATATTTACCATGCAAACTGGTTTTGGAATGTTGGAATCTGGATATGTGTCGGCGAAAAATGAAGTCAACATAATGATCAAAAATATAATTGATATAGTGTTAGGTAATACCGATTGATACAACAGGTTGTTACGCTGTTACTGTTACATACTGTTTCGCAAATTAGGTGGTGTAACTTATTGGCTCTTTGGGTATGCTGTGTCGTCTGGAAGAGGTGATACAAATAATGCTTTTTTGGCTGCGGGTGATTTTATGATCGATCCAGATGTGTCAGATCCTCTCTTTGGACCAATATTTGCTGCATTTTTATTTCAACTGTCCTATTCGACAACTGCAACAACTATCGTCAGTGGAGCAATGGCGGAAAGGTAAGAATTTTTAAAATGTTTGATTGCTGAAGGGGGAAACAGTACAATTGGATTCTTTTTGTTCGGGCCGAACTGTCATTTTATCGATTGAACTGCCATTCTCCTCTCTCCTCTTCTTGGCGTAACGTCCTCACTGGGACAAAGCCTGCTTCTCAGCTTAGTGTTCAATGAGCACTTCCACAGTTATTAACTGAGAGCTTCCTCTGCCAATGACCATTTTGCATGTGTATATCGTGTGGCAGGCACGAAGATACTCTATGCCCAAGGAAGTCAAGGAAATTCCATTCTATCCATGAAAATTAAAACTGTTTTGTTAATTTAACCATCAAAACAAAGCTATTGGAAACCAATAAAATCACGTTATACTCAGAAAAAATAGCTCTATAGATTAGGCTATAGAAAATAGTAATATTTTGTTCACTAAACAACCCAATTCGGTCAAATGATACTGACTGACACTGTTAATATTTACTTTGAACCGTTTGACGCAAAAGAACATATTTCGAACCAGTGCTTGCATATTATTTTCTATTCCGCATACTTGATGATGCTGAATCTAAATTGAGTTTCAAAATTCTTACAATACTAATGTTTTTGCGATAAAGTGCTATTTAATGAATGATAGTATGTAAAGTTCACATCACCAAGGAACAGCTTAGTAAGTTAGCTAATAGGGGAGACTGAGGAGACTTGATCCCTGGGGAGACTTGTTCCCCCCATATTTTCTCGGCAACAAAAACATTTTTTTATAGCATATTTTTTTCCAAAACTACTCTTGGACAAATGACTATGATTTGGCTACAAGTGATTTCGATAGTACATTGCATTATTTTTTAACGGCTGATGGTTTGTTTTCAATCTGTCAGAAATCTTTTGGGCGATTCCGAAAAATCTCAATAACTTTGTGAAAATTGTACCAAATCGTGTCAAGATTTCACAGCACATAGTTTAACCCTAAAAGGGATACCTTCATGGCCTCAGTTTCGTCACCTCGCTGAGTGTGTTCCATCAAAGACGAGCTCTGAAAGGTCGCCTGGGGCCTGGGGTTATTTAACCCTTTTAGGGTTAAATAAAATATCGTGGAGGGCCCATATTCTGCGCACCTAAGACTTTTTCAATTTCAATCAGCTGTAATGAATTCCAAATTGAACCGATTTGGCTGCATTTGTTACCGCACATAGTTATTACCTTTGTAAATAAGGAAAAAATATAATTCTTATACAAAACACTAATTTTTTATGTAAAATCATGGAAATTTTAAAGTGTGTCTTTGTTCCTAATTCTGCGCACCCTTTATTGGAATGTTCCTTATTCTGCGCACTAATGTTCCTAATTCTGCGCGTATGAGAAAAACTCTAAAAAGATAACATATTGTAATGAAAACATGATTCATACCGTCAAGGCGCCATTCACCGTGTCGGCTCCATTCACCGTGTGCCTTCATTATTTCCATATTATGATTGACTGATATGACAAATTCAGATCAATTTCACCAATACAACACTAATGTATTGTTACCATGTCAAAACGCTCATTAGAAACATTTAAAAGTATCTTTTTGACTCTAAAGTGTGTTTACATGAAGCGGGTTTCTGCTCGTTCACTGCATTCATAGTGAAAAAACGAAAACAGCGCTAAAGTGATTTAAGCGATAAATTAAATGTAGTAACGTTTTTATTCCACCAAGAAGCAATTAAATTCACATGTCAGGTATGTATTTTGCATTACCGAAGTAAGTTTAACAAGAAAGTACGATTACTCGTACTTTTTAATTGAAACAGAAAGGCACGGTAAATGGGTACCCTAAAAATCAGTGGTCTCCATTCACCGTGCCCCATATTGTCCCATATATCTAGAAAAAATCGAAAATTTGAACATCCGTTTTTCTAATAAAATCTTGCAAGTTATTACTTGAAATGAATTTAAATGAAGAAAATTCCCTTGGCTGGGTTGTTTTGATCATTTATAAAGAAAGTAGAATGAAATTTCTCACACACGGTGAATGGGTCCCTACTACCACGGTGAATGGTGACCTACCACGGAGTTAGGCGACCCTACTACCCTTTACTAATTGTACTATATCATCAAATTTTGTGAAAATTTTTCTACTTCTGTGGATATTGCTTTAATTTTAACCTATAATAAAGGCAATTAAAAGCAGCACCAACAATGTTTATAAGACTGGAGTCAAATGACAGCCCTTATTTGCCCCGAAACCTCTTAGATCCACGGTGAATGGTGCCTTGACGGTAGATGAAATTCAATTGAATTCTTCATTTTCAACTTTTATACGACATTACGACTATATTGGAACTTTGCATGCCCCCAACATTGATACTTACTACTTGGATTACTAAGCAGAGGGAATTTTAATCATGATACACAAATGGATTTTGTAGCATTATCGAATACTACTATGTAAAGCTTTTTAGTTATCCGCACATGTACATATTAGTAAAATTTACTTTCATTTCTAAAAATAATATAAACTTTTTCGCCATGACAAGGTGGCACAATCTTTGTTTACAAACTGAGACTTCATTCTTGCCCAACTCCAGGGTTTCCTCTGTTTAAGAAAATTAGAAAATTCCATGTGAACTCACATCATATGTCGCATTTTACGAATGCTTGCATGAATACATAAAATTTCCCCCGAGGTTGATAGCAAATATTTAAAACAAGTGGTTAGTCCGGTCGAACTATCAGATCAAAAATGCAAGAATCGTAAATTAGCTTTTAAAGTTTCTAAACTAACTTGTTGAAACGTAATTACATTCACCGGATTGCTAGAAACATAGGATATCCTAGTTATGACTATGGTGGCATTTTTAAGATGTTTGTTTATTAATTATGCTCGAAACGTAGTGTTGTAATGTCTGCGCAGAATTAGGACCACCATTTAATACCGGTTCCTAATTCTGCGCACCTAAGAAGAACAAAAAGATTAAGCAAATAAGAAGAAAACTCAATTGTTCTTTACCGATTCTGATTCCTCGAAGACAGCAGTACAGGATGCGCATGGAAAAGCAGACATCCTTTTCATTACACAGCGTAACAAAAATTTGCTTTTTGTCTGTCTCAAGAGCAAACTTATGTGTCTCCGAAGGATTTTGGGCCGCTGAATCCGAATCCGGGCTCAGATTTGCTCTCACACGTCACAATTTTGAGCCATACCTCAATTTATAGGGCAAAATATGCGATTTTGGGCTTTTTTGACAGCAAGCCATTAAGCAAGGAAATATTTTTTTATGCAATCAAAAGGTTAATTGGTCAATTAACATCTAAATTAACGGCTCATGCAAAATATTCCATTTTTCCTAATCAAATTTGATAAAAAAAAAAAAAAAAATATTTCCTTGTTTAATGGCTTGCTGACAAAAAAAAACCCAAAATCGCATATTTTGCCCTATAAATTGAGGTATAGCTCAAAATTGTGACGTGTTAGAGCAAATCTGAGCCCGGATTCGGATTCAGCGGCCCAAAATCCTTCGGAGACACATAAGTTTGCTCTTGAGACAGACAAAAAGCAAATTTTTGTTACGCTGTGTAATGAAAAGGATGTCTGCTTTTCCATGCGCATCCTGTACTGCTGTCTTCGAGGAATCAGAATCGGTAAAGAACAATTGAGTTTTCTTCTTATTTGCTTATTTGCACAGACAAGTTTGCTCTTGAGACAAAAAAATGTTGCGCTGTGTTATTTATGTCGCTAAATGCTTCAGCCCATGAGGCAACTTTTGAGCAGCTTCGCTAACTAATTTTTACAAAATAATGGTCCATAGTTTGAAATTTTTTTCTTCACAAACTTTTTTATTACTATTGAAACAATATTCGAAAAATATATTTGAAGCTAATTTTGAACTGGCGTCCATGATTTTGTGGTATGCGTCTGATTTTGTGGTGTGCATGAGAAAGTGCGCCGAATTAGGGACTGCGCAGAATAAGGGCCGATCACTGTACTATCAAACGTATTTATCCAAAAAAAAGGTTGTGTTACCAAAACCATGGCAACATTACTGAGGGACAAATGCAGTAGGTTTAAGACCTTTATTTCTTCCTAGCTTTGGAGTAGTGTGAGGGAAAATAGAGGACATTTGTAAATGTTAGTCTAGAAATCAGAACAAGATAGGGTATATACCCCTCGTAGTTGTCCCACTTCTCATCATCCCATCACCTGTAAAATTACATATCGTCAAAGTTGCCAGAACTGTGTACTTCCGGATGGAGAGAGATTGGGAAAAGAGGAGAGGGAGAGAGGTGGAAGAAACAGAGGAGAAGGTGATTGAGAAATAGAAGAGGGGAGAGAAGTGTCCGGCTCCGGATGTTACCGTTACACTTGTGAGTGTTTCGACCGTTCTCGTCACTGAACATTGTTTCGATACGGTGGGTATCCAGCAGCTGATGGTCGAATTGAAGGAAGCACTGATTACGGAGTACATTTTCACTGGTGACATTCCGACCGGACCGACTAATTGATTCGCGAGACCATAAATTAATGCACTCTTGTTCGCAATGACCGAGGATTCATGTGCCTTGTATGTGGTTTCAAAGGATTTGAGGAAATCAATGACAATAGGCCTTATGCCACCGGTATGCCAGCAAAAAGACTTCTGGATTCCGGCAGTCAATTAACTTTAATAAGTGAAAAGGTCTACCAGAAACTCAAATGTAAAAAACTACAGCCTTTTGAGTAGACCCACGAAAATTACTTCCGCCAATGGTACAGAGTTGACAGCGCTGGGAAGACTATCTATCCCCTTCAACTTCCAAGGGTTTGATGAAGATTGTCCCAACTATCGGGGTGCGTCAGCTTACGGTTAGTTACATTCTAGGCATGGACTTTTGGCGCCGATTCCATATTTGGCCCACCGTGCAGAGTTGTTCGTTGGTAACCCTGACCGAAGGACCACCACTGGGTAGATCGTCTAGTCCTGTAACGGAACTAGAGCAGGCCCAAATAGAAGACATTAAAAAGCTACTCCTGGTAGCAGACCCTGAAAAGCTTTCTCTAACACCTCTAACAGAGCATAGAATTGAGATCGCTGAGGAGTGGAAAGGGAAGCCTCCTGTTCGGCAATACCCGTACACTCTTTCACCGAAAGTTCAACAAAAAGTCGCAGAAGAGCTCGAACGGATGCTAAATATTGATATCATAGAGCGTGTCACTCTGACTGGTCATCAAACGTGGTACCAGTTATCAAACCTAGTGGGCTTCGTGGCCGTGCGGTTAGCGGCGTCAGTCGTCTAGGCGTTTCGTAAGCCTCAAAGTGCGGGTTCGATTCCTGCTCCAGTCGGGGAAAACTTTTCGTCAAACGGAAAATTCTTCAATGGGTCACTGGGTCTTATGTGTGTTGTCCGTTGTCTCGTGTTAGTAATGTTCAGTCTGTGCAGCCTCTGGCGGAAGACGGTGTAGTGTCCGGCTCCGGATGTTACCGTTACACCTGTGAGTGTTCCGACCGTTCTTGTCACTGAACATTGCTTCGATACGGTGGGTTTCCGGGAGATGATGGTCGAATTGAAAGAAGCACTGATAACGGAGTACATTTTCACTGGTGACAGCTGTTATAAACATATTAAAAAAAATGCAGATAAGTATATACAACGGTGGCATGGGGAGACTTGATCCCTCGAGGATTACACGCACATTACATATATACATATGTGAAAAATAAAATTCTATTCGGAAGCCTCTATTTACTTGGAATTCTAGGATAGCCAAAATGTTTGGGATAGGCAACTTTTTTTCTCCCACAAGGAAATTCAATATGCCGTAACTTTTCATAGAGTGCATCATAGAATCTCAAATTTTGACTGTTTGTCAACCTATTATATGTGCATCATTGGTAAAAATTTGGGCTCGATTGATTAATTTTGCACGAATTAAGAACCGTGTGGGTAAAACACCATTATTTAGGCAACTAATTTTTGAACTGTCATATCTCGGAAACACGTGAACCGAAATGAATGATTTTTTTAATGTTTAAATTTTAAAGTTTATGTAATATTACATTTTATAACGTTGTATAAAGTATCAATATATTTTAGATAAACTTTAAAAAAATCATTCAATTCGGTTCACTGGTTTCCGAGATATGACAGTTCAAAAATTAGTTGCCTAAATAATGGTGTTTTACCCACACGGTTCTTAATTCGTGCAAAATTATTCAATCGAGCCCACATTTTTACCAATGATGCACATACATACAAACAATTATCAAATATTGAAATTATTTACTAACTATTTAATTCAAAGAGATAGAATGTCGCAATGTTCAGCAAAATTGTGTATTCTTGTATGCTCAACAACTTTCTAGAACATAAAAAAAATGTAAAAAATCTTAGTAAAAAGCTATGATTATTTTAACGAATTATAAAAAAAACATATTTAAAAATCACTCAGAAATTGATTTTTATTATAACTTTTAATCCATAATTTTTACCTTATTTGCATGTTCTGCAAAGTTGTTGAGCATATAAAAAAACACAATTTTGCTGAACATTGCGACATTCTATCTCGTTAAATGAAGAAGTTATTAAATAATTTCAATATTTGATAATTGTTTGTTTATTTACCATAACACATAAAGAATACACTTGTATACAAAAGTATAAGCCATTTTGATATAGTAGAAATATAGTTGTTTCATTATTCTAAACGGTTCTCTGCGCCATTTTGCGCCGAAAGCAGTTAGACGAGTTCGAAGTTACTCTATAAATATCAGTAATTTGTAAATAACTTTGTAATTTTAAAAGCTAGCGTTTTTCAATATTCAGTAAAAACATGTATTTTTACATTCCAAACAACTTAGTAGAAGATGCAAAAAATCAAATAAATCCCGTTAAAAAGTTATGATGAAACCCCTAGAAATCATAAGGGGTCATGCACATACAACACAATATATCTCGTAAAGTATGAGATTCAGCATTATGGCATCTTCGACAAAGTTGTTCAAAATTGCATTTTGCACATCTTTGCCGAAGACATCAAACGTCTATCTGCATTTTTCGAAAAAATATTTTTTTCATCTCACTTATAGGTGGATTGATCGAGTTGAATGATATGTCAAAAGAAGCGCCTTTTCTAATGTAGAAACTTTTCCGAAGAATCTATGTCGCAAAAATCATCGGTTGAAACGTTATTAAAAAAACGCACGAAATCGGCAAAATAAAACACTGTGCAGCGCCACTAAGTGGCAAAAATCGAAAACTTATGATTTCTGCATACATTTGGCCACGTTTTTCCATGCAAATTTCAAGTCTGTTAAGCGTCCTTTTAGGCTTGACCGATTTTGCTTAAATTTTCAACGTAGCTTCTGGGAGTCCAAAACAACTAAATCCAGAGGTAAGATTTGGTATTCTTTCCAATTTTTTCGATGTTGTACCGGGTAGATACTATACCTATCTCACCACATTCCAAAAGTTGTGTCAATTGGTTCAAATTTGACTGAGTTATAGTGGAAAAAAGACGAATATAGAAGCCACCGCCCAAGTAGCACGATTCCCTAGAATTTCGTCTGTGCAAATTTCGCAACATTTAGGAGTGGCGCAAAGGGTTTAAGTGGTATTTATACTTAAAACAAACAAAAAAAAAAAAACAAATTTGTCCTTAAATTTGCAAATACTCTACTGGTTTTTGAGATACCCCGCTGATTCAACCCCGTTTTACGGTGCTTGAAATTGAGGGTGTGGCTAAAGAAAGCGGATAGAGCAAATCTTTCGCGGTCAAGGAACGTGTCATTTAAAATTATTTTTAATTTTTTTTTTTTTAATGAATTTTGCAAACTAATTTAGTTTACACCGGAAATTTGTTTTCTTTCTTATGGACAGACATTATCTTAGTGACAATACCGCGACCGCGGTACACGTTGGATTGAAAAGACACACGGTGGACTTCAATTATCGAGCCTCTCGTGCGTTGGCTGTTGCCTGCCTGGAAATGAAAATAGAGCGGCCGGGCACATGCATGAGCAAAACAATTTGAGGGCAAATCTCGGTTTGCATGTTAAACTGTAATGAGCTAACGATGTATTTATTTAGACAAATTAGGAAAATTGATTTAACCTATCAATGGCATCAGGCATTGAGTTAAAAGTTTCATTCTTATTCAGTGAGTACCCAGTGACTTAAGATCGTGTAGTTAGTCTTAGCTCAATCGTTATTTGATCAACGTTTGGATGGTAGATAAAGTTATTTGTGGTGTTCCGCATAAACCCAGTATGCAATGAAAATGGCAGAGATTAACTCTACATCAACCCATAAAGTTGGCCCTTCGCAATCGTGGGCCCGAAATAATAGTTATGTGATTCCCGGCGTGTATGATTTAACCCTTGAGGACACTAATTGGGTTCTCACGTCATCGTTCATTATATTTACAATGCAAACTGGGTTTGGAATGCTAGAATCTGGTTGTGTGTCAGTAAAAAATGAAGTTAACATCATGATGAAGAACATAATTGATATTGTGTTAGGTAGTTATATAAAATGCGCAGTTTGAGCGATCAGTCCTTATTGAATCTCGTTTCAAATAATAGGCGGATTTACTTATTGGCTCTTCGGATATGCCATGTCATTTGGAAGGGGTGAATTGAACAACCCTTTTGTGGCGTTGGGTGATTTTCTTATCGATCCAGGTGTAACGGATCCTCTCTTCGGGCCAATATTTGCTGCCTTTTTGTTTCAATTGTCATTTTCAACAACTGCGACAACCATCGTTAGCGGAGCAATGGCGGAAAGGTAAGATTGTTTTAGATATAATGGTTTAATTGTGACCAAATACAGACACTTAATCGTTGGTAGGGAAAACAAGTTCAAAATGCCAAGGTAGAGTAAAATGGCCCAAGGCCCATAAACTATTCCTGAATTTCATTTGATAATTACTATCGGTGAATGGTGTCAAGATATGTTTGCATAAAACATCCTTGTAGAAGCCAGGCAGGCAAGCCCAAATCTATTGATTTCCCAATGAAAATGGTCAACTTTCGGGTTTTCTTGCTTGCAATTAAGGTTTCCTAGGGATGTTATCATCAGTCAAGTGTTTCCAAGGTTGTTAAAAGTCATTCAAATTTTACGATCACCGTTTAAGGTGGAGGGGTCGGTAAAAGTGTGATACTCCATGTTTTGAGTATACAAAAAAGGGGGACAGAGAATGGAAAGGGAGTTGAAAATTCCCGAATAATGATGGAAGTATTTTTTTAATGTTTTCATTGCACAAGTTTCGTGTATATTACTACTGAAGTATCAAGCAAATATTTCTCACTGAAAACGATAAAAGTTTGCAAATGCAAAATTATCATATGGAAATTGGGCATAGAGTGTCTTCACGATATACGATACACCCTAGTCACATGATAGGGTATTGGTTCTCTTATTAGGCATGTGGCTCCCATTTTCATCCTACGAAAAACAAAAGGTTGAAGCACTGTTTGTTTTGTTTCTTATTTTATGTATTTTTGTTGGAAGTGAGCACTCATCGGTTCCGTAGTTGTTGCTTGTTTTCGAATAGGATAAATATGGGGGCGTGAGTTTACTGATTACACTCATACCCTACCCAAATGCAAAACGGCCATTGACAGAGGAAGCTATCAATTTACACTCCCGTTCAAAAGTTTGGGGTCACCCCCTCAAAAACATGTCATTTTTTAGGCCCATATCTCCGCCAATTTGCGTCCGATTTCAAAACCCTAGGTTTCATTCAAAAGATAATAAGTCAAAGAAACTTTGAACATGATTTAAAAGCAGGGTTCCTGATTTCGACTTTTCATCTTCTTCCACATGCGAAGACAGTCAGCAGCGAACGGTTGCCGCTTTAGTTTGCGTGCTTGCTTGTCAGCGACGACAGCAAACCCCGGCGAACGGTGGGAAGCCACACTTGGAAATTACTCATTCGTCCACATTTGCATCGCAAGCGATCGAGCGGTGATGCGATTCGTGAGTGATATTGTGCATACGAATTTTTGATGTTTCCAAAAAATGTTTATTATTTTCTTTGCTAATCTAGCATTTCAACAACAATACACTAAAAATGTATGCATTACATGCAAAAATTCTCTTCTAGTTATGATTATAGCCGCTTCGATCGCTCACCAGCATTCTTCACCATTCACCATTCATTCATTCGCGTGCGATCCAAACTGCGACGAATGGCAACGAATATCCATGCCGACCAATTTTCGCATCGCTTCCCACTGGTGATGGGGTTGCATGTTTGATCATGACTATTAGCCTGGTACACGGTTTATATGGGAAAATACAAAAAATGGAAAAACTCAAGCTCCTGTGTACTTTTTGAGTTCCACTTTGGTCCCATATCAACTGTGCAAAATTTCAGATCGATCGGAAAAACTATATTTTAGCGCCCGCCATTCTTAGTTTTTCATACGAATTACTATGGGGAAATTTTACTCCTGCAAATAAAAATCGCTAGGAGTCTTCCCTAGATCCCTAAAAAAAGTCGACGAATGATTTCTGTAGAAAACTTCACTGGGAATCAGACCTCCGAAGACTGAAAACCGATGCGACGTTCGTGGAAAAAGTTATAAGGCCTCACCCGATCGATGAAATAAAGAGTTTTTATTGTTTATGGTTATTCCTTACATGTTAAACAGCGTTTGCATGCCATTCGGTTTTCTGTCAATAACTTTTTCCACATACCTTAGATCGCTTTGCGGTCTTCGGAGGGTTGGTTCCTCGTAAAATTTCCAACAGAAATCATTCATCGATTTATTTTTAGGGGTTAAGGGGCAACCTGTGGCGATTTTTCTTTGAAAAAGTGATTTTCCCCATACTAAATCGTATGAAAACTTAAAATGCCTGGCGCTAAAATATAGTTTCTCCGATCGATCTGAAATTTTGCACAGGTGATATGGGACCAAAATGGAACTCAAAAAGTGTACAGGAGTAAAATGTCTTTTTGTGTCCCACGCTAATGACTATTCGTTTGCTGCATCTTTCTCGATTCGCTTCAGCAAAGAGGAGTGAATATGAATGGAGTGAGGCGAATATACCGATCCTTGTTTAAAAGAAACTTTTTCAAAAAAAATTGTATGTAAACTTAACCCAAAGTTGCCAACTTTACTGAAAAATTAATATAAACTTACGGCAGTGTCGCTGGAAGTTGGGTCGACCAAATTTTAGGATAAATTAAAGATAATTAACTAAATTTACGTTTGATGTCTTCAACTTAACGTATTGAACGATTTTTGTATATAAAAATGTTATGTAAAGTTAGCACATTTTACCACGCTTCAAAAAATGAGGCAACTTTACGTTAAGTTTTAGTATGTAAATTTCAACAAATATGTGTGGTTCAATGTCTATGCAGTAAGTATCATTCATTTTGTTTCAAATAAGCCAAGAAGAATTAAAATTGAATGAAAGATGACAAAGATATCAACAAATCACTTTTCCATGTTTTACGATAGTGACCCCAAACTTTTGGCCGATACAGCATTTTGAGGGGTGACCCCAAACTTTTGGTCGATGACATCAAGGATTAATTTACTTAATAACTTTTATTCTAGATTTTTTAGCTAAGTTCTGTAAAAAGCAGTTGAAAGCTAATAGAAAATGGGTCATATTACCGCTCTCATCTTAAAATTTGGTCGACCCAACTTCCAGCGACACTGCCGTATGTTTATATTAATTTTTTAGAAAAGTTGGCAACTTTGGGTTAAGTTTACATACAAATTTTTTTGAAAAAGTTTCTTTTAAATCATGTTCAAAGTTTCTTTGACTTATTATCTTTTGAATGAAACCTAGGGTTTTGAAATCGGACGCAAATTGGCAGAGATATGGGGCTAAAAAAATGACATGTTTTTGAGGGGGTGACCCCAAACTTTTGAACGGGAGTGTATAACTATGAAAGTGGTCGTATAAAGTATAAAGACTTTCGGTGTATTGCAAAACTTGTGCTATTTATGGTATCTAAATGTTGCATATTTTTATGAATTCTTTTTGGAGCGGCTCAAAATTTTCTATGGAACATTTTCAATTTAGTCAATTTATGCTACTATTTTAAATCACAGATTTCAATCAAGTGTAGCTTTATTTTATCAACACCAATATTTCGGTTCTGTTTGAACAAGTTGTCTTATATTTTTGTATCCAGAATCAGAACCAGTACGGCAAAAGTCGTCAAACAAGAGTAAGTTGTTATTTGAAATCTGGCGGTAAACTTCACTCACCTCACGCGACAAGAATTCGCACGTGATTAGATCCGGATTGATATTTCACTCGTGCTTGAATATTGTTTGTTGTTCCAGCTTGCGAAGACTCGCGTGTCTGGATATTAAATTTAAATTGTTTGTGTGGCGATTTTCCGGCAATTATGATTATTGAAGCTCACAACCGATGCGTGTGTATGACTGTCACTAATGAACAGGTAGAAGTACGCTGGGGAGGTTAAGAGTACTACTGCTGTATTGGCTCGAGTTGGGAATGACAACAGGTGTGCAATCAGTTAATATTTTGCAGCGAATGACGATGGACAAGCAAAGAGCGAAGCACGAGAGTTCAGATAAATTTTGAACACTTTTAAAGTTTTGTGATAAGAGAACGAAATGGCGAGCATAGTGACTATTGTGGATAATTTGTTTCAAAATACCACTGGAAACAGCACAATTTCTGTTCCAAAGTTATATGATTTTGGTGAAAATGACGGTTCATTTATTATGATATGTGCTTTTCTATTAGTGACTTTGCAAACTGGATTCGCTCTCCTGGAATCAGGATGTGTCAGTGAAAAGAATGAAGTTGACATGATGTTGAGGAACGTTGTTGATATTGTCCTCGGAGGAGTATCATTCTGGTTGTTCGGTTTCGCATTTATGTTGGGAAGAAGCCTATATCGAAATCCATTTATCGGATTGGGTGATTTCTTGACCGATGCATCAGTAAATGACCCTTTGATGGGTCAGTTAATGGCCGTTTACCTGTTTCAAATGACATTCTCAGCGTCTGCTACAACAATCGTCGGGGGTGCTATTGCTGAAAGGTAAGAACGTCTTTGAAGTGCTTTCATTCTTTGGTCGATATCACGCGTAGTGGGTGCACCCTAAATTAGTGCTGCTCAACCGAACTGTCTTTGCGGGGTAAAATTGATTTCTCAAGAGAGACTGCAGGCCACAAGTCATTTTATAACTTATCTTCAACTGTTTGTAGGAATCAACCAAAGATACATATGTATAAATTTTTAAGAATAATAACAAAGATGAATTAGCGGAATTATGGCTTTAACTACGTGGGAATTACAAAGTTTTTTTTTACTTTGAAAATCTCAAGATATTCCGGATTCACAAAAAATGATTTGGAATTTTCATATTTGCAGATATAAAAAGTTGGGTCAGCCATATTGAATTCGGCCAGGAAAATCCAGGAAAACTGCAGATAACTTTTGATAGGAGAAAAAAACATCTGCATTTTTTTTGTTTTTTTTTTTTTATTACGGCGCTCATAATAAATCCACATTGGGCGGCAGCGAGGCAACTATTTCTTGCTTTTGAAAAACAACAATCTATTTTGTTATTTCATACTAGACTGATTTTGGTCTGTGTTGCCATGCCTCTTCTTCTTGTTCTTTTTCTTCTTCTTCTTTTTCTTACTGGTTATACATACGTTCCCAATGCAACCTGCCCTGCTTCTCTTTAGCACTTGAGCTTCTTGAGCACTTGAGCACACAGCTTCTTCAGCACTTCCACAGTTATTAATTGAAGGGCTTTCTTTGCCTGCCATTGCATGAATTTGTATGTTGTGAGGCAACCACAATGATACACTATGCCCAGGGAAGTCGAGACAAGTTCCCCACTGGAACGGGAATCGAACCCATCGTCTTCGGATTGGCAATATAAAGCCTAACAGACAGGCTAACTGGAGACCCCGTGTTGCCATGCTATCGCCGGCGGAGAGTCGTTTCAACTTCCGTGTTAATTTATATCGATGGCCGCCACTAAATCACTCGACTCTCGACTATTTACCTGACGTTGAAGGACATTGATACAAGTTTACATACTTGTGATCTACGAATATGTGTAAACAATATGTACTAATTATATTATCAATTATCACAATGTAAAAGTTACTCTGGCATCATGTCTTCAACTACTTTCAACCACTTTCAGCAAATTATGATATATCGAGATGTTTTGATAATTTCACTATATACTATAATCCTCAAATCAAGAGGAGTCTTAGTCTTAGAAGATCATTGGGGTAAACAGGTATAATATGCCCCCCCTAAGCAGAAATGGCAATATATCTGAAACTGGCGCCTTATTCCATCTATTGTTCACTGCAAATCGTTGTTACTAAAGTTAGTGAAGTGTTGCATGTGAACTTTGCCTTGGAAGAGGTGGCTTTGGAAGCTTTGAAACGTTTTTCGAAAACGTTCCAAAATTTGCCTTTTCAAAACAAACGGGGCAATACGCCCCATCAAAAGAAAAACGTCCAGCCCCGTGATAAAACTGTCCCAGGGGATAATTCCACCACATGCTTATCCTAGGAGAGTCTTTCAACAAGTGTTTAACTGCATAAAAGTTGCAAAGTAACACAAACGAACAAAACTAGCTTCGTTTACAATGAAGTCAGCTTACAAGAGGTAAAATATTACGCCAAAAGCCTCGATTTCAGACTTTTTGATATTTTTATTGCTTTTTTGTATAAATCCACTAACGGACCAGCTTGATGGCAATTATTCTTCAATATTCGAGACTTCTAATCGATCACGCATGCGAAAAGCGCTTGAATCGCTAGAAAATGAAGGGGGGCGTTTTGCCCCGGTGGGGCGCATTATACCCTTTTACCCTGCTAGTTTCCAATAGGGTATCAGAAGGCCGGCTCCAGTGCCACGTTATCCTTCTTGTGTATTCTTAAATTTTTACTGTTGCTTGCGCATGTGCATTCATAAGCTTTGCAAAACAACATTTCAATACTGTATTTGGAGTGGCTCAACAAATAGGGTAGTGGACGTATTTTGGCCCACCTTTGGAATTTTACTATATGTATCATATAACCTCTTTAAAATCTTGACAAATTATTATTAGAACTTCCAATATTCCTTTGCCACGATTTTTGAAGAGATTACATGATTTATGTAATAAAATTCCCAAAGTGGGTCAAAATACCTGCCCTGGGCCAAAATACGTCCTCTACTCTATTAGTTAAGCCACTCCAAAAACAACGGTTTGTGCTGACTGCTGACTGAAATAAACAAAGTTTTATGTCATGCTTACGCGCAAAGTTCCACGTTCAGTTGTTTGTTGTCTTTTCAAAAACAAAACTGTCAATCCGGGAGCGGTCGCGTCGTGTACTGAGTACACGCACCATAAAAACAGCTCGAGAGCGCGCTTGTGGTACATACATAGCATGTGCGTGGTGTCGCTGAGGGTCGCCGAAGACGCGACTGCTCGAAGGTTAAGCGAGAGTTAGAGGAAAGAGAGAGTGAGAGAGGTTAAGAATGTTAACTAGTATTCAAGGCGAAACTGGAAGCATTTTCTCATTTTTTTGGTTTTTGATTTTTTATTAAGTAACGAAGCAATATTTTTAAATCGGTTTTCGTACACATACACTCCCGTTCAAAAGTTTGGGGTCACCCCCTCAAAAACATGTCATTTTTTAGGCCCATATCTCCGCCAATTTGCGTCCGATTTCAAAACCCTAGGTTTCATTCAAAAGATAATAAGTCAAAGAAACTTTGAACATGATTTAAAAGAAACTTTTTCAAAAAAATTTGTATGTAAACTTAACCCAAAGTTGCCAAATTTTCTAAAAAATGAATATAAACTTACGGCAGTGTCGCTGGAAGTTGGGTCGACCAAATGTTAAGATGAGAGCGGTAATATGACCCATTTTCTATTAGCTTTCAACTGCTTTTTACAGAACTTAGCTAAAACATCTAGAAAAAAAGTTATTAAGTAAATTATTCCTTGATGTCTTCGACCAAAAGTTTGGGGTCACCCCTCAATATGATGTATCGGCCAAAAGTTTGGGGTCACTTTCGTAAAACATGGAAAAGTGATTTGGTGATATCTTCGTCATCTGTAGTTCAATTTTAATTCTTTTTGGCTCATTTCAAAGATAATTAACTAAATTTGCGTTTGATGTCTTTAACTTAACGTATTTAACGATTTTTGTATATAAAAATGTTATGTAAAGTTAGCACATTTTACCACGCTTCAAAAAATGAGGCAACTTTACGTTAAGTTTTAGTATATAAATTTCAACAAATATGTGTGGTTCAATGTCTATGCAGTAAGTATCATTCATTTTGTTTCAAATAAGCCAAGAAGAATTAAAACTGAATGAAAGATGACAAAGATATCAACAAATCACTTTTCCATGTTTTACGATAGTGACCCCAAACTTTTGGCCGATACATCATATTGAGGGGTGACCCCAAACTTTTGGTCGATGACATCAAGGATTAATTTACTTAATAACTTTTTTTCTAGATTTTTTAGCTAAGTTCTGTAAAAAGCAGTTAAAAGCTAATAGAAAATGGGTCATATTACCGCTCTCATCTTAAAATTTGGTCGACCCAACTTCCAGCGACACTGCCGTAAGTTTATATTCATTTTTTAGAAAATTTGGCAACTTTAAGTTAAGTTTACATACAAATTTTTTTGAAAAAGTTTCTTTTAAATCATGTTCAAAGTTTCTTTGACTTATTATCTTTTGAATGAAACCTAGGGTTTTGAAATCGGACGCAAATTGGCGGAGATATGGGCCTAAAAAAATGACATGTTTTTGAGGGGGTGACCCCAAACTTTTGAACGGGAGTGTATAGAGTATGGATAAAGGTATCTTCTGATTTTTTTTTTGAGGTGGAAAATGTTTTCAATTTTTGCAGAAACCATTTTTTTGTGAATTTTTGTTCAAAAATGGTTTCTGCAAAAACGAAAAATATTTTCCATCACGAAAAAAAAATCAGGAGATACCCTGATCCATACTCTACATGTGCACGAAAACCGATTTTGAAAATATTGCTTGGATCAAGTTTCGCCTTAAGTGATGACTTCAATAAAGACGGGATCAGTACTGCGTATCATGAATTTTTTTTTATTGTTTTATTCTAGAACCCGTCCCTTGAACACTTCGGTTACACTACAACAAAAAAAACTTTTTTTAATGTAGAAGCTCATTACATATATTAATGAAAATACTTTGAAATTATAAAAATACAGTGTATCAAACTATTATCTGTACAGCGTTTTGTTTCTGTCGAAATCATTTTTCATTAAAATGTTCATAATGTTTATAAACGCGAAGCAAAGGCGTAAAAATTAGACTAATCGTAAGCTTTACACTAACGCACCATTAGTGAAATTTGCAGAAAGATGTTTTAAGTATAAAACAAGGTACTGACCCCCTGCGTATATATTAAAGTACTTGAAAAAATATTGTGAAACTTTAAAACATGTTAAAATAGACTTTTAAATCTAATTTTTAATTTCGGTGATTTGGAGTGACATTGATCAACTGAGAAAACAATGTTCGTTTGTGTTGAAAATACCCTTATTTACTAAACTTTGAGGCCCTGTTTACGAATATGTTGTCTAAATTTTTTTGTTAGTTTTGTACTTTTTGAGATATTTTAAGATTAATTGGGGTCTCCAATTAGCCTAGTGGTTAAGGCTATGGATCGCCCATCCGGAGATGGCGGGTTCGATTCCCGTTCCGGTCGGGAAAATTTTCTCGATTCCCTGGGCATAGTATATCATTGTACTTGCCTCACAATATACAAATTCATGCAATGGCAGGCAAAGAAAGCCCTTCAATTAATAACTGTGGAAGTGCTCAAAGAACACTTAGTTGAAGCGAGGCAGGCCAAGTCCCAGTGAGGACGTCGAGCCATTAAGAAGAAGAAGATTAGAATTCTCGAAACCGCGAATAGTTTTAGAGGGCGAAGTGTGAGTTCGATTTCCGGTCCAGTTGGGGAAAACTTTTCGTGAAGCGGAAAATTATCGACTGGGCCACTTGGTGTTATATGTGTCGTCCGTTGTCGAGTGTTAGTAATGTTCAGTCTGTAGAGGGCGCACGGTCGAAGATGGTGTAATTATTATTGTCTTTTTTTATAACGCCTAAAGGTAGGCAATGTGTTAAGGAATGGGAAGCTTTCTTTCAATAAATCGTATATTTTATTGAAAAGAAACACTTTGATAAACGTTTTGTTTATTTGATTTATTATGATTGTAGACATTTGTCCATTATCTTAAACTATTACAACACATACATTCATTTCAGGTCAAATAATCTAAAAACTACATCTAATTACATGCTTATTTTTTTCTTTGGACATTTCAACATTAAATGAATTGGATTATGAAATCTAACTCTGGGCTGTCATATTGAGCTTATACAGGGATTTTGAACATAACATTGTATCTAATAATCATGCTAAGCATGAATGTTTGAGAATGTATTTAACTGCGTTACGAAACACAGATAACGCAAAATCGATTTATTTATATCACGGGTTCCCAACCGGTGGTTCGCGGCCCCCTGAGGGGCCGAGCAGCCAGTCAAAGGGGCCGCGATGCAACCAAAAAACTGTTTAACTTTTATTCTATTATGTGCAAATTATAAAAAAAAAATAATTTTGAATACTGCTACCCCCAAAAACCACAATTTGAGGAGCAAATTTTCAGTATTAAACGCCTTCAGAAGAAAAAAAAAAATTCGGCTCAAAAAGGTTGGGAACCCCTGATTTATGTGATTACGAAATTAAATTAAATTAAATTAAAATTTAGTAGTCAAACAGTAACAGCTTACGAAAAACTATTCGTTAGCAGAAACTGACGCAATGAAAATTGTTTGTTTGAACATTTCATGAGGTAGGTTAAGCCGATCAATGTTACCTCGCTGATCAATGCACATTGCCCGGATAAAAACTAACCATAAGGTGTTTGGTGAAAACCATTCCTGCGCCATACAGTGTACCAGCTACAATAAAGTGTATTGCAATGAAATGGTTCGCTATACTATACATTTACATTGGATTTTTATGTAACAATATATTATGCTGTTTTTCTTACGTTTGAACCATTCACTTTTCCGAAACATTATTTTTCCGTGAATTTTTAATTATTTATTCAGTTTAAGATTTTTTCCGTGCTTTGTTTTGTTGATGTTTGAGACTTTTTTGATGCAAAGGAAAGGAAAGAGAAAAAAAGTGAATAAGTTGAAACATCAATTTAAAGTCAATGACATGTTTAAATCAGTGGTAAACCAGATGTCCTAAGAGCACCTTTAACGGTGCGCTTCTATACCCCGTTTGGCAGCCCTCCATCATTGCAGCAAACTTTACCGGTCGCTGCTGGATGCGCTCGCAAAATAGTAGCGCTATGGGTGGGTGACCAAATATAGTAGCGGGACAGTTGCGATGCTAAAAATTCTATGGGAATATGACAGCCCTCCCGATACGAATCAGGATGACTAATTTGATTGCTACCGGTATGGAAAAGGGTGGTTAAGTCAAAATGGTAGCGCTGCGCGGGTTGCTCGAATAGTAGCCGCCGTTAATGTTGCTCTAAGAACTGCAGGTCCAAGCAGGGGTCCAAGAGATATGGCGGGCTTGATGTGTAGAGTATGATGAGAGAAATACGAACGTAGGCCAACCCGGAAAGATGCAGGTCAGATTATCGTAAATCAGTGGATGAGTTCAACACTATTTTTTAGTATTTGCATTTAGGGGAGTTTTCTCCTCTTCTCTCATGTGAACTTGCGTTCGACCACAGTTGAATCAAATGCGATTGACAAACTTTATCTTTGACGTAGAACCATCTTTAACATATGAACTGGACTGAACACTGAAATGACTTCTAATATAGGTTCGTCTGCGGATTCGCTTTTTAACCTGACTTATATTTGAATCGAACTTGACAGTTTTCTCATGAGTTGTTACGTATTTCAAACTTTAGTCAAACTGGTGCCTCAATATTGAAATAATGGTTAAGCACGCTGTAATGATACTTATGTACCTCGTCACTCACTTCATGCAACTACATTAGTGGTCTAATAACACTTAGCGCGCTCGGCATAGTTCCATCATGCCGGTCAAAGTGTTGCCACAAATAATGCTTAGTTTGCAAAACCCGGTTATCTGGCTGGTGGGGCATGGGAGCCTAAGCTTCAACTGTTAATGCAATCAGAGACTACTCAGACTTAGACGTGGGCGATCCTATATATGAAGGGTTATCCAAAACGCTCTGGAGAATTCCCAAAGCGCATTCTAATAAATCTAGTAAGCCTAAGATGCCATTATTTATTTATTTATTTATTTATTTATCTCTTCAATTCATGTAACTTAAGACATAATCTTGTTTTAACGTTACAACATGATGTTTAACTCAGAAAACAGTTCTTAATTTCTAATAACTATTTGTTCTCTATAACTGTATGAACCTGACTACTGCAAGTGCTGCAGGAGATCCCTCTTGAAGCACGGAAACGAATTTATTTCCTTTATTGATGTCGGTAAGTTGTTCCGCTAACAATGCCCCTTACAAATAAAGTTTGGCTATAGTATGAAGAACTATGTTGCGGTACACGATAACTTTTTGTTCTTGTTCCTCTTAATGGTACCAGCTTTTCAAAAAGATAAGCAGGGGAAGATGTTTTAATTAATCTGAATAGTCTTACGCATGATCTATATCTATAAAAATTAACAAAAGGGCATCCTAAAAGGTTTTTCTGCAAGAGAGACACGTGTGAAAAACGAGAGAAGTTGTAAACATAACGAACACAGGCATTCAACGCAACTCTTAGCCTATCCATTGATCCAACCAACGCATTTGTGAAAATGAAATCTCCGTGCAGAAAATGAGGCAGAATTAAAGATTTAAAAAGTTTCAGTTTAATGGCAGAATTACAGTGTCTAGTCCTTAAATTTAATGTTTTTAATGATCTGTAGATTTTGGAGCATTGCATATTAATATGAGCATCCCAATCTAAGTTGTTTTTAAAGATAACACCCAAATTATTTATACGATCGATGAATTGAACTTCAACACCATCTATTAAAAGTTGAGGTGGTAGTGGGGTATTTCTTAGCTTGGATATTAACATCGCTTTAGTTTTATCGGGATTAATCGGAAGAAGATTTTCTTTGGACCATTTCATAAGTTTTGGGAGGTCATGATTCATGCGAATACCCACGAACCTCATATCAATGTTTCCATCAGTACAAATATAAATTTGCACATCATCTGCAAAAATATGAACAGAACAAAAATCCAAATCAGTTGGGAGATCGTTTATAAAGAGTGTAAAAAGGATTGGTCCAAGAACGGACCCTTGGGGAACACCGGAAATAGTTGGTCTAAATTCAGACAGCTCCCCATTGCAGTAAACCGCTTGACTCCGCTGGCTCAGATAATTACCGATAAGTTTTGCAGAACAGTTGGAGAAATTGTACAGAGATATAAGCTTGTTTATTAATTTACTATGAACCACACGATCAAATGCCTTTGAAAAGTCAATCAACAATAAAATAGTTACACCATTTTTATCAATTGACTTTGCAATGTCGTCATGAACCTTTAATAATGCAGTATCAGTACTATGATGCCTTCTAAAACCAGATTGGAAACTATGAATGTAGTTCATTCTTGAAACGTAGTCTGTGATCTGAACTTTGATCAATTTTTCAAAAATTCTAGATATTGTGGGCAGCAAGCTAATTAGTCTAAGGTTTGAAATAGCTTCTACGTTTGGTTTTTTATTTATTGCTATAACCTTAGTACATTTCCATTGAGTAGGGAATTTACTAGAAACGATGATTGAGTTGAAAAGATGCTCAAATACAGGTAATGCAAAAGAGGAATAATCCTCAGAAACTTGATGGGAATGCCATCATAGCCAACAGCATTGGACTTGATATCAAAAATAGCATTTATGATTTCATAGTCCATTACAGGACGAAAATGAAAACCATCATCATTTGTTGAATATCGTATTGTTTCTCTATCACCTGCAGAAAAATTTGAGGAAAAATATTCATTTATATCATTTGGGGAATGTTGTAAGGTGGAGGAGGTTCTTTTGCCGATACGCCAAGCCTTTTTACGTTATTCCACAATTGTTTGCTAGGAAGATCAAGATTTAACTTTTGTCTGTCATGTGCTATTTTTGCATTGGAAATCATTGAACTTACTGAATTTCTCAATCTTTTGTATCGGGACTCGTTTTCGGAAGTTTTGGAAAGTTTCCAATTTCGATAAGCTAGATCTCTGTTTATCATAGCTATTTCAATGTCATTATTGAACCAAGGGTTCTTACGAAACTTTCGAAAACGCAATGGAAAGAATTGATCGTGAAGCATAGCAAGATGATTATTAAAGATATTTGTCAACATATCTGGGTCATCAACGCAAAAATAATCATTCCACTTGATTCTAAAGAAGGACTCGAAAAGAGAGGCGTGGTCATAGTTAACGTAATCACGGTACCAGTAACCGGACTCATTATGTTTATTGGAAAAGTTCAGTGAAGTAAATAACAAATCATGTTTGGAAATGCCTGGCAAAGATATCTGACTGAATTTTAACACTGCATCAGGAGTATCCGTTAAAAAAAGGTCCAACAGTGAACTACCTGTACTGTAAAAATATGTAGGTTCTGAGTTAATTCTAGTATAAGACATGCTTGCCACTAAGTCATTCAAGCGTGAAGATCTTCTAGTTTGCTTAAACGGATCAGTGTTGAAATCACCTATGAAAAAAGTGGATGAATATTTCATAGAATACTCTTCAAAATGGCTACGCAGAAGATCACAGCAGTCAACCTCCGGAGGATTGTAATATACAGCTAGGAGTAAACGATCTTTGCCAATTAGAATTTCTAAAATTAAATACTCAGTTTTGGTGGAAACATCATTTTCACAAATAACTGATTTCTTGATCAACCGATAAGCTAGACCTTTTCTTATGTAAATACAAATTCCTCCTCCATGTCTATTACGATCATTTCTAAGTAAATTGAAGCCTTCAATATTGATCAATCTGTCATTAATTTCGCTACTCAACCACGTCTCTGTAAAACAAGCTACATCAAGCTTGCTATGAGAAACTAACGTTTTTAATTCTTCGAATTTACTTAACTTACGTGCACATAAACTTTGCACATTAATGTGGGCAATATTAAGCTTTTCTTCTATCAAAACCGCATTAACAACAGCTCTAGAAATCACACTTGGTTCAGTAGCATTGTTGCTGGAAGACTCGGTCCTATCCATAGTCAAGACACATGGTACAGCACTTCAAGAAAAACCACCCCACAAAACCAACAGCAGACAAATAACAAACAGATATAGAGAACCACAACTTAAAACTAACTGTAGGCTGCATATTTCAACGACTATCTGATAATAATATTACTCGTCGCAGCCGAATCCATTCAAAAATAACAAACATAATTCCAGAGAAGAGACAATTCAAGTTCATATCAAAAAAATTCATTCATCTCATTGTGTTCAATCGGAGTTCAATCAACAACAGTACCAGTCATGCTCATTGTGTTCAATCGGATTTCAATAACAACAGCACCAGCCGTACAGCAGCAGCACCAGTCACCTCACTGTAGTAACCACCATCCAACAGCAGCACCAGCCATGCAGCAACAACAACAGCAACCCGCATACAGCATCATCGCAGCATTGGTCAGCATTGGCAGCAACGAACTTTTAGGAGGGGATGAAATCAAGGAATCCATGGAGAGGAGACATGGATGTACGAAGAACTAGGAATGTGAGAATAACAAGGATAAGGTTAACGTGAAAAATCTGTGTTGATAACTTTCAGGAATGGATGGATTCAAAGGAAAAAAACAGGAGAGGTAGCAAGGAAGAGCGGGAAGGAAATGAATATCTTTATTGGATAGGGTTTTTATTGTGTAGAGCAATCTGATCAAGTGAATAGATTGCTGATGCATTGTCCGATCCTTTACGCCTAACGTGAACGATCCCATTCCGAGTGCTAACTTGGTCCAGGTGTCCCAGCTTTTTCAGCTTAACAGCTTCGGCTCGAATTTTTCTTGCGTTGTTGGTAAGGTTTTCATTAACGTAAACACGATTACCGCTGTCAAAGCCAATATCTCGGAGGCATAGCGAACGTTTTGAGAGATACAGCCGGTAGAACTCGTTTCTCTTAGAGTGGAGGGCGAACTCACAGAGAATGAGAGGCGAAGTTCCAGATGAAATCGGAGCACGAGCCAAACGATGCAGACCGACTAGGGGAAGTTGATTCGCACTGTAGCCGATCGTTAGTGCAATTTCACGGAAGAGCTCATCCAGATTCTCCCGACTTTGGAACGGAATACCAGATAAGATGAGTTCCCTACTCTTGTCCATTCTGTACATAGCTTCAACAGCGAAATCCAGATCAGCTCGAACGCCAGCCACAGTATCTTCCAGTTTGACAACTTTTTCAGAGCATTCCTTACGTACAGCGTTCAGCTCTTCCTCAATGCCAGATATACGTTTCTCCAACGTTGCATTACAGCTTTCAATCTTCTTCTCGATTCGGTCACAGGTACTGGTGAGCATTGTTTGCATTTTGTTCCACAAATCATCCAAGCTCACAATCTCATTATCACCATCGTGTTTTGTTAAATCCTCGCGAGAACGTTTGGCGAGTGACCCAATCAATGTTGACGTTGATCCAGAGCGAGTAATGACTCCACTGCTTTGTGACATTTTAGGAGAAACACACGAGCATTCAACGATGCCACAATTCTGAAGGGGCAATCCCACGACTGTTGTTGACTGACAAACAAATTTCAGGTGTAATCGTCAATCAGTGCACATTAATGTTGAACTTCACGTGCAACAATCGCAGAACTTATGTACCGTCGTACATCCCTTCAGGAGGAAAATGACAAGATAATATAATAATATATCAGTAACAAATTTTGAAAACGACGTATAATCAATGGTGTAGCATTGATTATACGTCGTTTTCAAAATTCGTTACTGATATGGTTTATGTAATGTAAAACAATACAAAATAACTTGGAGAGACGAACCAGCCAAGGGCTGAAAGTCTCTTTAATAAAGACAAATCATTCAACAACATAACAAAAGAGAACCATTTCATTAAATGTATAACCAGTAGTGAAAAAACAATTAAAACAATGGTAGTCGAAATACGCGTATCTGTCAAAGGATAAGCAACATAGGGCGGAATTAAAAGGTACGAAACTGATTACACTCATTCGAAGAGGGTATTCTGCTTAGAGGGTTCGAAAAGTCGGTACAAGATGGAATTAAAAACAATTTATTTATGGTACATTTTATTGTTTTAAACCATTTATGTACCATACAATGTACGGTATATTTAAACCCACGTATCAGTATTTTGAACAATGTCCTTTCATATTTTCTAAAAATTCGCATATTTTGTTAAACATCTTCAATTTCTCCAAAAAATCATCAAATTTTGTAATCTATATGCGTAGCAGGCAGCAAGACAATGATCGGACTGCTTTTCTGAAAGTTTTAAGAAGTAAAACCCATGAGTTACAAAAAGGGACAAAAAAATTTTCCGTCCCGTAACACCTTATTTTACGGTAGTTCAATATTTTTCAATCTAAGAATGTTATGTTATGATCAACTTCACCCCGGATTGAAAGTTTTCAAATTTGATCATTTGAACATTTTTTACAAAATGTAGCAGTTTCGTGTAACCATTTTGTTTACGGAACTTGGTATAGGTCCACTCAGTACATGTTTTAAAAATATTTGTTTGGAATCATATGCATTGTAGTACCTGATTTTATTGAAAAGAATAGAGGAGGACTGATCAACTTCCCCCCAGATTACGGTATTAGCTTATGATATGCTGCAACTACACACAAAAAATTAACTCAATCGGATATAAGGCAGCCGAAAAATCGCGGTGGACGAAGAGTATCGCCCTGCGAATCCTGACTGTATTACAGTAAGGGAGCTTAAGAAAATGAAAACACTTTTATTGTTCAAAGTATAATAAATCATCAAATGTACTTTAAATATATACCTATTTGTCATATTTTTTAGCGAATATGAAACCTCAAACAAGGCTGCGTATGAAAGCCTTAAGTATAAGCTTAATCACAAAAAATGAAAATATTGCATGTTGTACATGTTACGATATAAGAGACGCACCAGCCCCAGGCTGAAAGTCTCTATAATAAAGACAAAAAAAAATGTTACGATATAATGTTTTTATTTTTTTTTTCAAAAATCGTTCTACTTTTACTAAGCGTTCTGTAACTTTTGTTTACATGTACTTAAATTTTCAGCCAGTGGATTTGATTCACGTATAAAAAGTATTACGCATTTGAATGGAACACAAATATGACGAAAAAATATACTCAGGATCTAATCAGGATATTATTTGTTTATTAAAGATTCCGTTTCATCTAACCTGCTACCCCGTTACCTTAATATTTTAGATCCTCTTAGTGAGACTTAAGAAGCGGAACCCCACCGCAATGAGCGGATATAAACAATATTTACATTTTGCCAATCAGATCGTATCGTGCAAAGGTGCGAAGGAAAACTTGTTCATAACATGTGATTCACAAAATTTCAGTTTCAGTTACTGTGCGATCGCCAATCGCTAACGTTCTTCACTATTTCAGTCCTTACTGCGGTCAGTTGAGGCGTGGAAGGATTTGAGTGCTTGTTTGGATAATTGAAGTTGGTTTGATAATTCAATTCAATTGTAATTTAAATTCGTTGTCAATTATTTTGTAAGATCAAAGTGCTCATAATCTCAAGTCAATACTGCTGTTGATCAAATTGTGGAAACTTTTGATACTGTCACACACCTGTCACTTATAAAAATTGAATCATTCAATGGCAAATGTCGACGTATTCTTGATTTCCTTGTAGCAACGACTATCTAACGTAAGGCTATAACTGATTGCATGTACATTTAGAATAGTGTCATTGAAGATGACAAATCAGTGTAAAGCTCTATAGCGGGCTCTGTACAATCAGTTTCAATTTACATATAGCGAAAAAGCAATATACCGCATGCGTGTGCATTCCGGTTTCGTTTGTGGATGATTGATATAAATTCTAAAGATTATTTATTTTTATTGATTTAGCCACTATGAAACCCGGATATCCGGATTATCCAGCACCCACGGTGATCGGGTCTCCAATTAGCCTAGTGGTTAAGGCTACGCTGGGGCAAAATTTTCCTAAGAAATTCATTAGAGCAGTCTAATGAAAAATCTCATAAGAAGACTCCTTTGAAAATCATAAGATACCTTATGAAACGTTAATTCCGAGAAAAAAAAACTTCTTATTGTACTCCAATCAACCCAAATTCCGAAGCGTCGATGGGCGCGTGAGTAAAGCACGCGTTCTCCGATCTCGACGTCCCTGGTTCGAATTCAGGTTGCGTCATTTTTTTTTATATTGTGCAAAAATATTTCATAAGATGTCTTATGACATGATGTCATAAGAATTCCTTAAGGAAGTCAAAACATTTTCATTTGTCGAAATTTCATAAGAAAAACTTATGGCCTTCTTAAGATCAGTTTTCTCAGTGTATGGATCGCCAATCCGGAGACGGCGGGTTCGATGCCCGTTCCAGTCGGCAACTTTTCTCGACTTCCCTGGGCATAGTGTATCATTGTGCTTGCTTCACAATATACAAATTCATGCAATAGCAGACAAAGAAAGCCCTTCAATTAATAACTGTGGAAGTGCTCTGTTACCGACCTAATTCGGTTACAATGGAAAGTCAAGCAAAATTGTTCTATTTTTCTAAATACTTCATTTTTCTCAAAATTATAATAAATAATTGTTATGTACAGTATCTCTATGGTTAGTTAAATCAAACACAATGTTAGTAGAAGATAAAAAAAAATGACATATAGGGCTAGTTTGGATATGAAAAAAAAACCTATGTACAATTTAAATCAATTTGAATACTTTATATACACCCCATGTACCCCTTGTTAAACGCAAAGTGTTATACCAGTGGGATCAAAACCGGGATACAACAACACTAAATCCGGCTGTAGGTATGGAATGGAGAGAAGGATAGGAGAGGATATGTGGAATGAAGGAGGAGGAGAATTGGTGAGGAGAGGAAAAGAGGGAATGAGAGTGGGAGATGAGATGATCGAGGCAGTTAAGGCCGGGTTTGGAAGCAGTCAACACGTATTTAAAAAAAAGTGCCTCGTAAAACGAAACCGGTTGAAGTGTGACTTTTTTGTAATTAGTTGAGTGCGTGGACAAAACGGTTTTTTTCCAAGATTCCGAGCACGGAAAACGCTCGAGGTACGAGGTCCAGGTTACCCCTTGTCAATGGTGTAAACCTGTGAAATCCACGTGTAACTCAACGGGACATACCGGACACGCCCCGCCGCTTCCAAGCGTGCCCCCGGTTCACCTTAACCCGGCCACACAGATTCCCGAACCTACCATCAACGGTTCGCCAGAACCATTCAACCGGGCCACCAGTGCGTGGTGTATATCAACCTAATCACGGGACGTTCCCCAACAGACGGTCCCCTCGTCAGGTCATCCCAGTGCCACAGAACGGGCGGGAACTCATTATCCCCGCCAGGAAAAGTCCAATTAGAAACTCCTAGCCCCGACGACGGATCGTCGGCACTCGAACCGAGCGGGATTCGACGGCGAGAAGTAGCGCCCCGACGGAGTGGATCCCAAAGAGCGGCGCATCCCTTCCAAGCACGTGCGCCAGCAAGGTATGTTGTACTCCTTCCTCCTTCTCCTCCTCAACGTACCAGCAGAGCAGCGACGCCATCGAATCAACATCCCGAGTACTAGAAAATACCCACACCCGAATAAAAATTGTTTAACTAAACTTTTGACTTTTACCGTCTGTAAAAGAAAGATAGCATTCTTTGATTAGTAGTGGCCTTCCATTGTCTACCTAGTCTTCCGAGGTAAGTAAGAGGTTGTTCAGTCCCCCGAGAGGTCTAATGCCGACCCTGAGAGAACTCCATAGGTGAGCTAGCCTAGGCGTGTGGACGTCGACACCCCAGGACGAGTGGACGTCCATGGTGATTACAGCTCTAAGAACACTAAGTTGAAGTAAGGCAGGGCAAGTTCCATTGTGAATCTCGAGCCATACAGAAGAAGAAGAAGGTGATAGGACCAATCTAATAAATATTATAACGATAGATAATGAGTTTGTGAGTTGAATGAGCAAAAAAAAATAAATTAAAATAAAAGCAATAAGGGTACCCGGGTACCCTGCCGGCATTCTACGGGTGTTTTTTTTGCGGGCCACACTACGGTTAAGCATAACCTAGCATAACCATGCTTGAATTTAATATGTGACTACATGAGCCATCAAACCATTAACAATAAATATTGTTGATGTAAGCATAATATGGTTGAATCAACCATATTTCTTGACAGATCTTAAATTTTGAATAATGCATTTTATTTATTTATTTTATCTATTGTAATATGTGTGATATTGAGGTTGTATCACGCACAATACAATAGATCAAATAATAACAGAAGCTTGTATTAATCAAAATTTATGATTTATTTAAGGGATAATAAGGGTGACACAAATCTCGATTTTCTCTTATGTCAACCAACCCCGCCCCCACGGGAAAAATAGGTCAGAATTCAATATTTTGAAGGGGGCACAAATAAAATATTCAATGAATTTTAAAAATTTTCAGGTGGAGTTAAAATTGAAGTTGCTCAGAAAATTTCTTAACAAATTTGATAAGTTTAGTGAAATTAAAAAGTTATGCATATTTCTCAAATGCAGAATACGACAAACATTCACAAAGATCAGTCTCAACGACACTGAACAGTTTTAAAAGAGCTTTGCAAAAAAAGTGAAAGTGAAAGTGAGTGAAATCGCTATTATTGATTTCTTATAAACTTGGAATCAACAGAATGCTTCTAATTATTTGAGTAGTTAAGCCTATGTTCACGGTGAATGAGCCACATTGTTGAAATTAGGTTTAAGTTTTCTGTATGGGACTTATTTTATAGTAGAGGGATCGTGAATAATCGTTTGATATTTTTTAAATATTGTTCTTCATTTCCAGATGCAACTTCAAGGCGTACTGTCTGTTCTCATTCCTGAACACGATCGTCTACTGTATTCCAGCTGGGTGGGTCTGGGGTGAACATGGATTCCTCAGTAATTTGGGAGTGGTGGACATCGCAGGCAGTGGACCCGTACATCTCATTGGAGGATCTTCAGCATTCGCGTCTGCTATGATGCTGGGGCCACGGCTTGGTCGTTATGCAAAAGGGACGGATCCACTACCGTTGGGCAATCCCGTAAATGCCTGCATGGGGTTGTTTGTCCTATGGTGGGGCTGGCTAGCATTCAATTCAGGCAGTACGTACGGTGTGAGTGGAGCTAAATGGATTTATGCAGCTCGAGCTGCCGTAATGACCATGATGGGATCCTTTGGCGGAGGAACCTTCAGTATAATGTAAGCTCAGATGAATATTGAATGTAGGTAATTTAACTGACTAATTTATTTCATTAGATATTCCATGGTTCGAAATGAAGGTCGGTTGGATATCGTGGATCTCATTAATGGTATTTTGGCTTCGCTGGTCTCAGTAACTGCCGGTTGTTTCCTATATCACGCGTGGGAAGCAATCATCATTGGAGTAATAGGATCCGCCTTGTGCTGCTTCAGCATGCCCTTGTTTGATAGGATGGGTGTTGATGATCCCGTTGGAGCAAGCGCTGTTCATGGTGTTGCTGGAATTTGGGGTTCGTTCTACGAGTCATGTTCAGTGTTAGTGTTATAAAAAACATTTTTTTTAATTTGCAGGAGTTTTAGCTGTAGGTTTATTCGCTGACAATCCTATTCCTCTGGATACAACAAGCGGTCGATCAGGATTGTTCAAGGGAGGCGGCTGGTATTTGCTGGGAGTTCAATCTTTGTCTGCACTTTGTTTGATTTGCTGGGGAATTTGCGTTACGCTTGCACTTTTGTGGATAATCAACAAAATTGTACCAATAAGAATGGATCCCAACGAAGAGCTTCTCGGAGCAGATTTGATGGAACACCGGATTCGACATTCTCAGGTAATACTGGGTTTTTCGAATTTGCTCACTTGCTATTGTTCAAACATTGTTTATCCATTACAGATTGGAATTTCAAGAGCATTGTCTGCTCTGGCGCCGCTGAAAATAGATTTAGATGACGCAATAAATGCCCCGCCTATAGGACGAAACCCTGGACACGAACAGTGCATCGATGAAGTACGAGCCGCAAGTCAGAAGTTGTATGAATGGCGATCATTTATGGATAAGATGTCACCTCAAAAGAAGGCAAATGACCAGCCCAAAGTCACAGATAACCCAGGGCTTAGTAAGGGCTCATTTAAGTTGCGTAACATAAATCGCAAAAATAAAAATGGCACCGATAACCATGGCTATGAGGGAAAATACTCCCATGGAACTAGTGGAGCGGAAAATGGATTGCGAGCAGGTGGAAATCATCTATTTACGGTTACGAAATCCGGTGAAAACAGTCATGGGGAACGTCATGATCAAAACTTTGCATGGATTGACTAAAAGTGAATGACAACAGCTATAATCTCTTCCATATTGATTATAGCGATAAAAAGTGTTTTATTTTACAGTTCTTATTTGATTATAAAAGTGACTTTGAGTCTCGTGTACGAGAACCGATTTTGAAAATAGTGCTTCGTTATTTAATGAAAAATCAAAAACCAAAAAAATGAGGAAATGCTTCCACTTTCGCCTTAAGGCCGCTTCGTTAATATGGGAATTACAATGAAAAACGTTTGTTATTTGAGGTTTCGCATTCAGCCGTCTTTAATATTTGGCCATCTGTCGTAAAATATTAGAGTTAGGGCATCATATTTCATTTAACATTTCGCAGGGAACTGATTTTAAAACGGATACATCAGAGAAAATTTGTAAAATTAAATGAAAACCTACGTTCTCCTCAGAAATCCCTCAAATATTTTGTGCAGTGTGTGAAAAACTAGAATTATCAACGAAATAAAAAGGTAAATCAAAAGTTTGTGCAGTCTCATATGAACTAAAATTTTGAGAGGAAGCTCAAAATTCAGTTGCAAATCAAATAAGCATTGTAAAGGAAAGGCTGGATTTCCTCAATATTGATATTATGATAATGAAGACTCAATAGCAGTAGACAATATGCAAAAAACAGTATTCATAAACACAGTAATATATATAAAAAATAAAACGATGGAAATTATTCTGAAAATCCAAGGGAAGTAAACCTTTAGTGTGTGTACCAATGAACGTACCAATAAACAATAAACTAAAATCACTCATTCATGTATCTTTACTGGGCGCACCTAGTGGTACATAGGGCCAACGTAAAAGATCTCCATCGTGGGGGCTGCTCGCTTCAGCCTTGACCTAGTCCCAGATACATACATACAAACATTTATTTGTTCAACATCATTAAGACAAGACATAATCAACAATAGTACGCCACAATACTCGGTTTGTGGCTGCCGTTCTCCATCCTCGGTCGCGCCCAATGCTCGCCAAGTCACGCTCCACCTGATCCGCCCATCGTGCTCTCTGCGCTCCACGCCTTCTTGTGCCAACCGGATCAGTTGCAAACACCAGTTTTGCAGGGTTGTTGTCCGGCATTCTTGCAGCATGCCCTGCCCACCGTATCCTTCCGGCTTTGGCCACCTTCTGGATGCTGGGTTCGCCGTAAAGTGCAGCGAGCTCGAAAACTCCGAGTGCTTGTAGGTCCTCCTCGAGCAAGGTCCATGTCTCGTGCCCGTAGAGGATCACCGGTCTTATTAGCGTTTTGTACATGGTGCATTTGGTGCGTGGATGAATCTTTTTCGACCGCAGTTTCTTCTGGAGCCCGTAGTAGGTCCGACTTCCGCTGATGATGCGCCTCCGAATTTCACGGCTCACGTTGTTGTCAGCCGTCAGTAAGGATAAGAGGTAGACGAATTCCTCCACCACCTTGAAAGTATCCCCGTCTATCGTAACATTACTACCCAGACGGATCCGGTCGTGTTCGGTTTCGCCTACCAGCATGTACTTTGTTTTTGAGGCATTCACCATCAGTCCGAGTACGGTGGACTCTTCATCACCTTCACTCCATGTTTTTCGAAGAAAACTATAAACTCTTTCGAACTAAACGGTGGTCCGCCATCTGTAACAACTACGTCAGGTAACCCAAACCTAGCGAAAACGCTCATAAACTTTGAAATGACTTTCCTGGCATCTGTTCCAAACTTCATGTATTCAACTTCCAACCATTTAGAAAAACTGTCCACAATGACCAGGAAAACCTTTTTGTCGAAGTAGAAGAAGTCTGCATGAATACGTGTAAACGGTTTTGTTGTAGGAATCCAACTGGAACTTGAAACTGGCTTTGCAACTGCATTCATCTGGCAACACACACTACATGTTTTGACGAAACTTTCGATGTCACTGTTCATGCCATACCAGTAAACTGTCCTTCTTGCCATCTGCTTGATCTTGGTGATTCCTGAGTGATTCTTGTGCAACAGCTTCAACCTCTGCTTTTGTAAACTAGCAGGAATAAACACACGATCCTGGTACAATAAACAACCTTCAACCAGTTCAAGATCTTGATGCTGTGCATAAACGTCCAAAAAACTACGCTCCAACTTCTTCGGCCAACCATGTTTCATGTAGAAAACTATTGTCTGTATAAACTCATCTTGCTTTGACTCGCTGGCAATTAAAACATGGTCCAAAGGAAACTCATCGTAAACGTTCAAACTTTTGATAAACTCTCGTTGCAACGAAACTGGAACTTCATCTGGCAAAGGAAACCTTGAGCAAAAGTCTGCATTGCCCATTTTCGCTGACGGTCTGTAAACAATGTCGAAATCGTAGATATTCAGTTCCATTACATATCTCTGCAGACGCGTTACGAACAACGAATTTTTGCCTTCTTTGCCAAATATGCCTATCAACGGTTTGTGATCTGTATACACAGTAAACTTTTTTCCAAACAAAAACTTAGGAAACTTCTTTATGGTACTCACAACGGCCAACGCTTCCAAGTGTAAAATTGGGTAGGACTTCTGCGAGTTAGTTAAACTGAAGGAGGTAAAACTAATGGGCCTCTCTTCTCCATTGATTTCGTGAGCAATCACGCCACCTAACCCATAACTGCTAGCATCTGTTACAACAACAGGCTTTTGTGGATCAAAAAACTCAAGTAGCTTTGAAGACAACAAACATTGCTTACTTTCGTTAAACACTCGATGACACTCATTGGTCCAGACAAACTTAACGTCTTTCTTTAGTAAACGATACAAACAGCTTAAACGTGAGGATAGATTTGGGATAAACTTACCGTAGTAATTTATCAAACCAAGAAACGCTTTCAACTCGGTGACGTTATTCGGAACATTAGCTTTCCGAATCGTTTCGACCTTTTCTGGACACGGCAACAAACCTCTATCGGTTAAAATGTGACCCAAAAATGGCAAACGTGTCACAAACCATTTGCATTTCTGCAAATTTACTTTTATGTTAGCTTTAGAAAGTCGTTCCAAAACCAAATAAAGCTTTCTTAAACAGTCCTCGTAATCCTCATAATAATAATAATAATAATCGTCTAAGTAGCAATAAACTCCGTCTATGCCTTGCAAAACTTGATCCATGACTCGCTGAAAAATAGCAGCACTTGAAGAAGCACCTTGTGGTAAACGATTATACGAAAACAAACCTTTGATCGTATTAATCACCATAATTTTCCTAGACTTTTTCGACAACATTAACTGTGTATACGCTCCGGCAAGATCTAATGAACAAAAAACTTTAGCACCGGCTAGTGAAGCAAACATATCCTGTGTCAACGGCAGCGGATAGGTGTTCGGAATGATCACCTTGTTGATCGAAACCTTGCAGTCGATCACCATCCTGATACCACCGTCTTTCTTCACTACAACGATCACCGGCGATGCCCACTCGCTTGCATCGATCGGTGTTATGACGCCATCTTTCTCCAAACTGTCCAAATGTTCAACAACCTTGTCCTTTAAACGCAATGGAACGTCATACGCACGTTTGAAAATCGGTGATGCTCCTTTCTTCAACACTAGATCCGCCTCAAAACCTTTGATGGGAGTAAACAAAGACTTATCAAAAACATTGGCAAACTTACCCTTGATATCGTCCACGACACGTTCTTCCGACATCGGCAACGACAGCTGATTCAGGTTTGAACTACTGCCGAACGCACTCCTCCATTCCGGAAAAAAGATGTCCAGCCAATCTCGTCCAAGTAACGGTGTGAACGAGCTCCCACAGCGCAAAACAACTAGTTTGACGAACTTCCGACGTCCGTTCAACTCCACCTGCACTGGAATCTGTCCTTCGACCACCAAACGACTTCCGTTGATCACTGCTAACTTCTTGGTACACTTCTGCATCGGAATATCGGCGAATTCTCCCTCGTAGGTGTCCTTGCTGACTACGGAAACTGCAGCTCCACAGTCTATCTCCATGTCCAGACGAATCCCCTTGACCAACACTGATCGGAAACACGGCTCGTTGATTTTGCCGATGGAAGAGATCATCAAGCACTCCATGTCCTCATCGTCCGAGACAGATCTGTTCAACCGCCGACGTAAACTCTTCTGGTACTCCGTCATCTTCGGTTTTTCTGCAAGAGAATCCACAAACTTCACAGATTTCTTCTCTTTGTTCTTCAGGTCGTAGCAGAAGCGACGCATGTGACCATCTCTGCCACAGAAACTACAGTGAAACTTCCGTGATCGGGATGAAGAACGATTTCCACGGTTAGATGAAACTGGACTACGGCTCCTGTACCGCTTGCTTGCTCCACGGCTCCGACTCCTACTACGGTATCCACCACGTGAAACTGCTGGCTCTTGTCGCTTTCCAAGCCTGTTTAAAACACTCACTCGACCGGATTCACGAGAAACTAGCTTTCGGTTCGCTCCAGCTAACTCTCTGTTGATGATGATCTTCTCCGCCTTGGCTAGCGTCAAACCTTCCTCATCAAACAAACGCTGTTGTACATCCGGGTCGCGAATTCCACACACAAGCTTGTCGCGGATTGCGATGTCCTTGAACTCGCCAAACTCACACATCTCCGCTTGCAGCTTCACAGCTAGGATGAAATCCTCCGCACTTTCGGTAGAACCTTGGACTCGTTGATAAAACTTGTAACGCTGGATCATGTCGCTCTCTGTCTTGTCGTATCGCTTCTTCAACGCATCCGTAATCTCCTTGAATGACACTGTCTTCAAATCCTTTCCGGGAAACAGAAGCTTCAATTCGCTGTAAACTTCTTTGCCGCATGCCGCCAAAAACGATGCTTTTTGTTCATCCGGATCCGCCATCTTGTTGTCGATGAAGATCCATTCCATCTGCTCCAGGTACTGGCTAAACGGAATCGTACCGGGCACGTACGGCTCAACGTGATTCACTAACGGCATACTGACAGCAAAAAACAAACGACGAAAACTAGAAAACGATTTGATGAATTATTACACAAAACCAAGCTAGATTTTTTTTTCAGTGTAATAATCGAAAAAACTGATCAAAACAAACAGCTGACAAAATAATTGCAAAAACTTAAAAACTTTTTTGCGAAAACTTTTTGTCCAATTTTTCAACAGTTTTGACCCACAGTGCAAACTATGTTGTTACTGTGTCAACATGAAAACTTTCAAACTGTTTTCAAATGATCGTGCTCAACGACAAACTTTATCAACGAAACGTGAAACAAACAAACCAAACTGTTGTCGTCGCTCAAAACTAGCATAAACTATTTCTGCTTTTTCCTCTGAGCATAAACTATGCAACGATGTCGCACAACAAACTGCGAAACAATTTTTGTTGCGGGGAAACTTTGACGCAACACTGTGTGACAAACTACAATGTTGGATGAAACAAACTACTCGTACGTGACAAAAATGTTCGGCTGCGACTAAAAGTCGATCGTGTTTACAACACACAAAGCCAGATCACTGTACGGAAACAAAATGGAACACAATTTCTTTGCTTGCTAGGCAGAAGAAAATGGTTCAGAAACTCACTTTGTGCATGCAATTGAAACTCGGTTTCTCTCTTTATTTCCACTTTCAAGAGGTAAAAACTTACGGTTCTTGCAGCAAACCTGTGCAAAGTGGTGAAACAAACCAACTCCGGCGGTGTAGGTACCGCGCAAACTGTTGCTATTGTTCCCTCCGCCGTCGACGTCGTCGCAAAGGGATGAATGGCTCCTTCGCAGTTCAACTTTCCCCCCAGTGAGAAACACCAAAAATCACCGGAAAACTGGCACTTTTTACACCACCCGGGACGCGAAACAACTCCACTTCTCGTCGCCACTGAAATATACACGATTGGAGTGTTGGGTTCGGTAAACTAATCGATTACTTAATTAAAGAATGACCGAGACTTGTGATTCGGTTAAACGGTAGAAATAATAACGCGCGTCCGTCCGGGTGTGCAGTCAGTAAGTAAACTGATTTTATTATTCTATCTCCACACTGCTGTACCAGACAGTCAGTGGTGTAGCTAGGGGTGGATGCTACACAGATTTGTGCTCATGAAAACTCGAGCTGTGGCTTCGTCATATCTTCACCTTAACGATTCGCTAATAAATGCAAATACATTACAACACTCCAATTTATTGGGTTTTACATTACAACATATTTTCTGTATTGCACGCGAACTTTCAATGGCGAACTTTCAATAGATTCTTCTCTATACTACTGCCGTCCAACTTACCCGATCATTGTAATAAATACATAAACTATCACAATATTTTGCAGCTCACATTTATATTTTTCGACATAAAATGGCTTGAGTCTTCCTGTAAGAGTTTCTTTAAAGACCACTTAAGACCACTTACGTCAACCCGTAGCACTATCAGGAGGATTTGCTATTTATAATAATGGTATAAGTTTGCTTTAATAAGATGAATGGGATCAATAGTGACGTAGATCGCAAAGGAAACTTTCTTGAATTTCTTCATGCCTACCACACGATAAACAAATGAAAGCCCCAGACTCAATATGTTTGATAAGTCGTATTAGAGTAATATTTTCAGACTTACTTCCAATACTTGTTTTGGTTAAGTTCTGTCGAAACATAATATGTTTCATTTGTTCTTATGAAGTCATATTGAGTGTTTCTGCAGTATGTATGCAAACATGTGCAACATGATGACATGTTCATTATGTTTCATAAGTCATATATGAGTAACATTTTCAGTCTGTCTTTCAATACTTGTTTTCGATTAAGTTTTTGTTAAGCATAATATGTTTTGTTTGTTTATATTAAGTCATATTGATGTTTTTTCAATAAGTAAATAAACATATGTAACATAAACAAAAGTCATTATTTTTAACTAGGCTATGTTACACTACCGATCATAAAAATGTCGATATGATGTTCAATATTTAATAAATTAAGAATAAAAACTATACTTTTACCGTGCCAATACTCTACAATTTTGATTGTATTTTTTAATAAAATTTCAATTGGCTCGACTGCATACATCAATTTTATCATCCTGGAAAAACTAGTAGTGTACCATTTTCTAGATGGAAATTCTTAGGGGCTGTCCATTAATTACGTAAAGGTTTATGAAGGGAGGGGGGAGGGGGGGGGTTCGAGAAATCTTACACGCCATACAAAAATATTTGGGTTCCCATACAAAAAATCTTACAAGGGGGGAGGGGCGTCGAAAAATCGCAAAAATCCCCATACGTAATTAATGGACAGCCCCTTATCGACTTGTACCGCATTTTCTATGAAAAATTACCCATTTTACGAACCGACAACAATGTTGATAATGATATTGATTTTCACGAGGTAGTGAGACTACCTCCTGTCAAATTTTCGTTTATTAGATCAGCCCAACAATGTGAAATGCATTTTCTTCTTTTTCTGACGTTGACACTGGACCAAAGCCTGCTTTTCAGCTTAGGAGCACTTCCACAGTTATTTATTCAGAGCTTCCTCTGCCAATGTCAATTTTGCATGTGTATGTCACTTTCGTATCCATATATGTATATTGTGATGACTATATGTATGACATTGTAAAAAGAATATTCTCAATTTACATTTACAAATTTTCCAGATTGGTAAGCATTAAGCTAAATTCTAATCATATCTCGAATCATTTAGCATGCCGTGTCCAAGTATGCCGTTTATTTTTTCATTAATACTTATAATATTAATATTTATAAAATATCCAGTCAAATATCCCATTTTTATCCATGATGTATGATTTTTTTGCAGGAATTAGAAATATTATTTGGGAAAACAAAGCACTTTAGGTTACACATGCTCAAGCAAAACGATGGTTTTAATTTATTTTATTTTATTATCCTTCAAAGATACGTGTTCATAAGGCGCATTAAATTTATCGAAGTACAAATGCCTATTTCACCAGAAAAAATGACTCGCACCACAATTTCTGGTCATAGAAAGCCAATTTTAGGTTGAAATATTTTAGCTGAAATAATATCGCAAGCCATATTTTGCACTTGAATAGTTTTTTTTTTGACATTTTGAAACATAGTTGAATATGGTTATGCAACAAACATTGATTACGCTTTGGAAAAGAAACTGAATTTTCATCCTTAATTAGAAAAAGAAGACGTGTAGTTTGTTTATTGAAAGTTGTCAGAATTATGTACTGTAAAACATACTAAGAAAGATTATCAAGTATGCTTTGATTCATATAGAACATGATTATAACATCTCAAATATGTTATTGCCGAAGCTCCACCTTCTGCGTTTTTTCGGTCATATATCTGTCTGAAAAACGGTTTTATTGTTATGAACCAAAACACAGCAACTGGTCATATTGGAGTCGAAATAATTCCTATAGAACATGTTGTGTTACTTGGGTAATGGGTTGGGGATCGGATCGGACAAGACATTGTTGTGTAGTACTCTGCACGAAAATGCCCTGTACTGTGATTCAATGAGGCCGATGATTTTCTCAGGGACACCATGCGCTCAAAGGCTTCCCACATCAAGAAGGCTCCGTCTCTATTTCCGGCTGATGCAGATGTGGTCGATTTGATTTTCCGTGACGCCATTACAGGACATCCATGTATAGCAGAAGTTGTCCCGACATTAATTTGTGTTCTCCAAAGTTCGGCCAACGGACTTCGTTCAGTCCTAGGATCTCAAGCTTCATACTACATACCTCATTGGCTAGTTGTGCCAGTTTACCCTGCTGGGCTAGGATTGAAACATTCCAAGTTCCAATACTTGTCCATTGTTTCGCGCAAAAGTCGTTGCCGTTGAATCAGTTCGAAATCTTTCATTTTCGGTTTCTGAAACGGTTTTTGGGTTTCGAAAACAATAGGTTGTTGGCCTGAGGTCCCCCATCCACCGTGGGCCTGCCACCTTAAGTATAACTTTCGGTGAACGAGCATTTCATACTCAGCCGCCGCTGGATGCCAGAACAGACGCTGTTTGAGCCGCATCTCCTAAATCTAGCTGAAGTCAGAAGGACAACAGTGCCCAGGCTGCACTACCAGCTAAGCACACAACTCTTAGCTGGCGGTCTTTTTCATCGCTTGACCCGTGGAAGCATGAGGTAGGAACTTGTGAGGACCAGAGTATGTAATGTTGGAAGCTCTCATCGACATACGACTAACCGTTTTGCAGCCCTATCTCAAGAATGAATTAAAAAAATGAAGAAATTTATAGATGTCAGCCTTGATGTCAGCAGAATCGAAAAAAGTGCATTGAGTTCATTTTGATGGAAATATGAAATTATTTAAAATTTTGATTTATTTATAAGACACTAGCTGTCCCGGCAAACGTTGTCTTGCCAAGCTGTGGTGGTTTGACAACTGTTCAGCTCATAACGTCACGGCACTCTAGATTGATTTCATTTCGATCGTATTGATTTCCTTCCCAGCTCATGAAACATCAGTACCTCATCAATTTTCTTACTTTTCTAGTGGATTTTCGTAACTTTTTGTACATATAAACACAGCCATCATGTATACGAACCAAACCGTGCAAGATTCATGCTGATCGATTCATCCGTTCTTGAGTTTTGTTGCCTCAAAGAAACTTCAAACTCATTTATATATATATAGATATAAATTGAGCCGGGGCCCGTAGCGTAGTGGCTACACGTTCACTTCATAAGTGGATGGTCACGGGTTCGATCCCAGTCCCGGCACTTGCAAGTTTTCGTCAGTTGTTCTTCCCCCCGAGAGCGGCTGACACCTGACCCTCTTCTGAGCATATGCTCTTACGGACCCGGAAACTCCTATAGGATATCGGCTAACGGCAACTCATAATGTACCCCCAATCGGACTGGAAATGGAACAAGAGCCACACAGCAATATCGTGCTCATCATTCTACCATGGACGGGTAGAAAAGTGACAGCAGCGTAAAGGCTACCAGTTCGAATTAGAATAAAAATAGAATACATTTAGGCGCTGTACAAGCTGTACAGCCGCCAATTGGAATCGCTCACGTAGTGCCCTAGGGGGCAAAAGAGCTATAAATTAGGTTAAGTGGTTGAAGAATAAAAAGATATAAATTGAAAAACATATTAAAAATTATTTCCACAAAAATACATTTTTTCAACTAAATATATGTTTGATTTATTTTCATATTTTTTATTCGTGCATATCCAATATTCGAGAGGTTATTCCAGAGCAGAAGGGAGTATAAACAGCACAAGAACACATGTTATTTTGGCAAAATAACTGAATAATGGAATCAGTTATGTTTATGTTATAAACATAACATATTATGATTTGAACTTGTTTGTCGTAAGCGACAAAATAACAAATACACTAAATTCTGTTTTTACGCGATTTTTTGTTCCGCGTAAAAAAAATCGTGTAAAAAAAGTTTTCAAAACTTTTTTTATCGGATCATCCTAAAATTTTGACAGGGTATCAAGGATGATAAGAGAGATCTCTGGTAGAAATTTGAGCCCCGTCGGAAGTAAATAGCGACCAGGAGAGAAGAATCTTTCCAAAAGCACATCGCGTAATTTCGAGAAAATCGTGTAAAAAAAATCGTGTAAAATAAAACCGCGTAAAAAAAGATCGTGTAAAAAAAGAATTTAGTGTATAGGGGATGGCCAAAATGTTTGGGATAGGCAACTTTTTTTTCTCTCACAAAAAAGTTCAACATGCTATAACTTTTCATAGAGCGCATCAAAAAATCTCAAATTTTGACTGTTTGTCAACCTATTATATGTTCTTCTTCTTCTTCTTGGCGTAACGTCCTCACTGGGACAAAGCCTGCTTCTCAGCTGTGTTCTATGAGCACTCCCACAGTTTTTAACTGAGAGCTTCCTCTGCCAATGACCATTTTGCATGTGTATATCGTGTGGCAGGCACGAAGATACTGTATGCCCAAGGAAGTCAAGGAAATTTCCTTTACGAAAAGATCCTGGACCGACAGGGAATCGAACCCGTCACCCTCAGCATGGTCATGCTGAATACTCGTGCGTTTACCGCCTCGGCTATATGGGCCCTATTATATGTGCATCATTGGTAGAAATTTGGGCTCGATTGAATAATATTTCGCAAAGTTAGAACCATTCGGGTAAAACACCTTTTTTTTAGACAACTCATTTTTGAGCTGTCATATCTCGGAAACCAGTGAACCGAATTGAATGAAGCTTTGAACGTACACAAACAATATGTAAGTCATGATGTAAGTGCTTCACAAACTATTAAAACATTGATACTTTTTAAACGTTGAACAAAGTTATCATGGATTGACACTTTTTGGATTTTTCTCGAAAAAAATGTATTATTTTTACATCAATGTCAATAAATTTTAGTGTTGATATCCATAGATTTTCCACTTCTGTTCTCAAACTATCTCTAATCAGATATATTAGAGCCTATTTAGATTGAAGGAAGAACACATTCAATAATTTGTCTGTGGTATTGTAAATTTTACTTATTTTCCTCTATATGGGTAAAAAATTCAACCCGGTATAACTTAATTCGCCGTGAGAAAATATTACATTTTATAACGTTGTATTAAGAATATATTGTCGATAAACGTTAAAAAATTCGTTCAATTTGGTTCACTGGTTCCCGAGATATGACAGTTCAAAAAATAGTTGTCTAAAAAATAGTGTTTTACTCAAACGGTTCTAACTTCGCGAAAAATTAATAAATCGAGCCCAAATTTATACCAATGATGCACACATAATAGGTTGACAAACAGTCAAAATTTGAGATTTTTTGATGCACTCTATGAAAAGTTACAGCATGTTGAATTTTTTTGTTAGAGAAAAAAAGTTGCCTATCCCAAACATTTTGGCCATCCCCTGTATCATAACAAAAGAAATGTTCCTGGAAGACCAATTTGATAACATATTTTATTAGATTGGATTCCAACTGTGAATTTTTAAACTTTTTATTGTTGTGTTATTGTTCATCAAATATTTGTACATTTTCAATAGTAGAATAATAACTAAACTTGTTCTAAAACAAATTTTATTATTGAAATGTTATTTAGTGGATGTTTCCCAATAACTTGAACATAACAAAATAAGATTGCCGAATAAAACATAGAAAAGTAATACTTAGTAACAAATTATGATATAAAAACAGGCTATGTGATCCTGTTGGTATATATTTGCTATTCTCCCATGCTCGGGTTTTCACCATGTTTCTCCTCTTTCTATTAAATAATGCCCTTAAGTGAAGATTAACAGCACATTTTTTTTAGAAATGCCATCTAACAAATATCTACTAATACTGATTGACAACTTTAGATGATATTCTAGTGATATCAGACTTTTACGGATATTTTATTTCAAGGTACCTTATGCGGTTTAAATTAGCGTTTCCTTATGTTATTTGTTTATTTATTTATTCAGTTAGGAAGCTATTTCGTAGACAGACATATAATCGTCTGGCACTCTATCAATTTTTTAGTTATTAGTAGACATTAGCTCATAGTTTTGATTGGGCACCAGCTTTCAATCGGAACACAACACTGAAGGTTATCATTCTAGTTTGCCATGTTGATGGAAATGCGGAGATCTCATAAGCGTCACCATTGGTAAACAGAAATGGTTGACTGTTTAAATCTACCATACTAATTCACATATGACGCAAACTATGAACACGTGCTGGTCATATTGCCATACAGTGGTTGGATTCGCAGCAAGACAGAATAAACATGAAAAATCAAAATCGACGAATTTTTCATGGTTTAATAATTTGATTTCTGGTTTGTTACAGATGAAAACAAATGCAGTAAATGTTATCTAGGCAAATTTAATACGCTTTAAAATGCCCTTTTTGACACATATTATAGGTTTTTAATGCTTCGGAAATAAAGATAACATAATAGTGTATAGTAAACCCTTAAATAAGCGTTGAATAAACAAAATAATTTCAAAAATATAAAATTTAATGTCCATATATCGCAGATAACCAAAAACTGGTACGCTGGTCTGGAATGAGAAAAGACGTTATAATTAACGGCCCAGCTTATTGAATTTGCACCGTTTGCCTTTCAGCTTTGAATCACTGTGCGAATCAGCACGATCTAATTATTAGAAATTATCAACTAGCTAATACTCGACGAAATTAAACGTGTGACTACGATCGTCAACGTCTCGTCGTCACTATGACGAATCAATGCCATCGAACATGCGCTAACATGATTATTGTCTTTATTTACGCGAGATAAACTGGATTTTTCGTGTAAAATTGATTACCAAATAATAGAAACTAATTTGCTGTCTACCAAAAGGGGAAATTTTCGGTTGGTTATTGTTTTAGAGTTTTGTTTGGAATGGACGATATATTGCAGTAACTCGGCTTTAGAAGGCTGGTTCCAGTGGCACGTTCTTCCATTTGGGACAATTGTGCCATCGTCATGATAAAAGCCTAAGCACATCCTTTGGAGATTGCCAATTTTTTATTGGATCGTTATCACTTCGTCCTTTCGCCATCACACAAGATACTCATAAACCGATATTGATCTAACAACAGTTTTGTAAATCTATCTGACATGGGTTTCAGACCCCAAGTTTCAAAAGGTTCGTCGGCATTGTCCGAAGGCCATACAAGCTTTTTAATTTTGAATTTAACATGGGGTGTCCAGGAAAGATTGCAATCAATAATGGTATCAAAGTACTTTACCTGTTCAGTCACATTGATTTCAGAATAAAAAAGACGCAAGGACCGACCACCATTACGGTTTCGCCTTTCCGTCAAAAGGTACGGGTTTTCCGAAAGGCCATATTATACTGGCGACACCAGCCCTAAGCTATTTGTGCCTTTCAGTATCCTTACCGGGGAGGACATATAGTGCTTCGAAATGTGCGACACATAAGGCATACGAAGGACTGCCAGGTTATGGCCTCCATTGTCAAATGGCAGCGCGCGTGGGACAGTTCCACCAAAAGAATGTGGACCCACAGGTTGATCCCGAGGGTAAATAGTTGGGTTAATAGGCGCCATGGAGAAGTAACATTGCACTGATTCAGCGGAACACATTTTGTTCGTGTGCCCGCGGTTTCGCTCAATGCGTGACTGCATGCTTGTCACATGCGGAGTGGCCACAACTACGGACACTCTTGTCCAGAGGATATGTAGGCATGAGTTTGGCTGGAATGAAGTTTCAACGGCTATAACCCGCATCATCTTGGAGCTACAGAGGAGGTGGCGCATGTACTCGAAGAATGGCTAGTTCAGACATGATACAAAATGTGGTCCTGGGCTTCGGAGTCGGCTGTTCATCAAGCATATTGGTCTATATGCCGACGGGTCTTCGGGTGGTTTCCCCGCCTTTTGCAATAGAACCAGGCTCTGCCTCTTCCATACTTCTATGAAAACTCCCTCGTCCAGGCATTTCTGCATAGCAGATCTGAATATCTTGAGAGCCTCTACACAATAGATTCTTTTAAGGCCAGGTTCGGAACCTTGGGCTTTACTTACGCTAAGGGACTTTGCTATCCCAGCAAGTTCCACATTGGTGACCCTCTTTTCTTCGCCTGCCCAGTTCCCGGCTGCCCTACGAAAGGAGGCCAAGGACCAGGATCATGGTGCGGAAAAAGCCCATCGATGAACCTCTCCAACATCTCTGGAGATTGCTCTGTAGAAGTCATTACTCCTCTTGTCTTGGCCATCACGATCCTGTAGATAGGCATCACCCTCGAAGCATGCCTATTTGCTTGCCCTTATCTCGGTCTTCAGCGTGGCTTTTGCAGCGGCGAACACTACCCGCCGTTCGTTTCGCTCTTCCTCAGACCGCGCTCGCTACATCCGCCGCCTAGCCCGTAGGCAGACGTGGCGCAGGTCCGCAATCGCTTGAGTATTGGTGGACTGCCGGTGTGTTCCCATTTCTAGGGTGGACTCGCCTTGGCATGGTTGCATCGCAGCACGCGAGAGCACCACTACCAGCTGTAACTGCCGACTAGTTCAAGCGGGGAGCCTTCCTGACACTCCCTGAAAGGAAGCCAAATGAACTGGTTTCAGGGCAAATGCTCGTGGGGTGGCCAGACTTATTCACGAGATAACAACCATCATGTTGAATTCCGAAAGTCTTCAGTGAATTTGGCTTACTCTGCTTTAACAAACCATCAAGTAGATTATTCCATTCCGGTATAACTCTGCAAACTAAGGCCCGAGTGACCTCTGCTGTACAAAGCAGTCATCTCCATTCTTCTCGGTCTATGGCTGTGTGTCTCCAGTTCCGCACTCTGCGAAGGGTCCGCAGATCATCCTCCACTTGATCGACTCACCTAGGTCGTTGCGCACCAAGTCTTCTTGTACCGGTCGGATGACTCTCGAGAACCACTTTAGTCTTTAGAGCGGTCAGAACTCAAATTTCCCGATTTTCGCGGTGTGAACGATGGTTGGTTCTCTCAGCAGCTGATGCAGTTCGTGGTTCATTCGCCTTCTCCAATTCCCGTCTTCCATCTGCACTCCGTCGTAGATGGTACGCAGCACCTTCCGTTCGAAAACTCTGGTCCCCTGCACGTAGAGTCCATGCTTCGTTGCAAGGAAGCCAAATGAACTGGTTAGGGTTCGTTCAAATATTACGTAACGCTAAGGGGGGAGGGAAGGGGTCCAGTGGTGCGTTACGCTTCATACAAAATTTTAAAATTTCCCATACAAAAGTTGTTACATGGGGGAGGGAGGGGGTCAAAAATTGGCAAATTTAGTGTTACGTAATATTTGAATAAACCCTTACAGGGCAAATGCTCGTAGGGTGGCCAGACTTTGTCACGAGATAACAACCATCATGTTGAATTCCGAAAGTCTTCAGTGAATTTGGCTTACCCTGCTTTAACAAACCATCAGGTAGATCATTCCATTCCGGTATAATTCTGCAGGCATAGGTAACCCCTGCGGTGATGGTGGGTTCACAATCATCATCATCATCATTAAGAGATTCTACCTGCTGTAATTGAATTGAAACATGTAGTGTTAGGGTGGCCCACCTTTATATGAAAAACAAAAATGATGAAAAATGCCAAGTCTTACATTCTAAATCAGTTGTTATTGACTCCCAGAATTCGTTCTCAAAATCGTGTAAGCCTAAGGGGGTGCTCAACAAGCTTGAAGTTTGTATGGGAAAACTTGGCCAAATGTAAGCAGAAATTTAAGGTTTTCGATTTCGGCGGTAGGTGGCGCTGTAAGCGTTCAATAATTAAATCCATTGGTATTCTTGTAGATGACTATATGCCAGACAACTTAAGCCTTTATTTTCAAAATTGTTGTTTTTCAAATAAGTGTGGGCCACCCCAATGTAGTGTATAAGCTAAAGTTGCAAGAACACTAAAAATATGTTAAAGTTTTTCTCTGCTTAACATGCCCAACGTACACATTTGCTTAGGGTGCCCATTATGCCCCTAACCCTACTACATTTGCTTTTCTGTAATCTAAGTTTTTTTTTTCAATTTGATTTACCACAGATTATAATTCTTAGTTGCTCTAAACTTTTTTGGTTTTCTCCTTAGGCACATTTTAGGGTTATTCAATAGACGCTATATTTGAACGAGTGGCCAATCTTCGTTATGTGTTATTTGTATTTATGAACAAATTCAACTTTACCTATTTATTGCCAAATACAGTATTCACAAACAGAACTTTTGCTTTTTGAATTAAAATCGGTTTTAATTTAAATTTTCTAGGATTTACAACTTGTTGTACGCGCATCGTTTTTCATCGCATAAAAGTAGCTCCTTCTGCTGAACAACTTGAGAGTTTAAAGAAAAATAACATTTGTATGTTTGTCTGTGATGTATCTTTATCCACAATAAGTTGATGTGCAGATCTATAAATAATAAAAATATAAATGTTATAATGGTCTTTGTCTGATACATCGTAATTAATTTGAACGCACTGTCATTTCTTTGTTCATTGCAAGTTATTTTTGTTGTGACTAATTTATACGTGGCCATCAGAATTCTTTAGACGGATATATTCTCAGAAGTGTAGAAGAGTATCATACGTAATGATACTTACTACAATACTATTACTGTTTTATAATTATTTTTAACTTTATTTTCAAACACATGCATAAAAAGCAAAAGTCCTGATATTTTTTCGTTTTTTTTTTCTAGTATTATTTACTTAATAATTTTTAAACCGAACGGTTAAATATCTCGAATCTGTATTCAATTGTCATTGAGCTCAACATTTTATCACCCCACTTCAGGCTACGATGCATTTTCACGCTTTTAATTTACATTTTGGAGCAATTGTTGGAATCGAGAAAATCTTGTTGATTTGAACTTTGTTCAGTTTCAAAGAATCAAACCAGTGAGGCTCAAGTACACAGGGTCAAATATTTGTCAAGGAATGAACTAAAGATCAAACAACTGTTTGACACTAATGAAAATTCGATCGAGTCAAACAAGATGTTTGAGCATTGGTTTCTTTTTGGACAAATATTCGACCCTGTGGATGCAATCTGAACTCAAGGAAAATGTCATTAGGGTTCATTTGCCAATATCATAACGCCAAAATAAGCCTTTTCGAACACCCCCCCCCCCCCCCCTCCGTAACACTATTTGTATTGGAAGATTTTTTTTTTTCGTTTGAGATTTAACACCACGAAGGACACCCACCCACCACCTCCAGCATTATAGCATTTGTGAACAAGCCCTTATGGGAGCATAGGTAATACTTTTGCAAGAGAAAAATTAAAATGGAAAACTGTTGAAGAAAAACTAGAAAGGACTAGCAAATTCCCCTCAATTCCACTACTGTGATTATCTTTGGAATAGGCCTATTTCATCTTTAGAATAGGCCTATTTCGTCTGCAACTTACAGCCTTTTTCGAGCCTTTTTCGAGAAACAGAAACGGTATTCTGTTTCTATTTGTAGAATCCAGATTTAAGAAGATTCAAATGAAAAAAGAAAAAGACAAAGTAGGAAAAAAAATGTAGTAGAAGGAGTTGTTTTTTTTTCTGATTGTTATATTTAGTAGAAAGCGCGTAAGGTAAATGATAAATAGGGTCTGAGTACCATAAGTAATCTCACACTCCCAAATTCATCCTATTCGAAAACAAGCGATTACAGCACCGATTGATTCCGTTCTTTTTGTTTTAATGCGTGCTCACTTCTAACAAAAAATACAAAAATAAGAATCAAAACAAAGAGCATTTCATTCGTTTGTTTTTGTAGGATGAAAATGGGAGCCACTATTGAGTGGGAAAAATCTGTTAAATTTGAATTAATCAAACTTGAACTACCACATTGTTGTGGTATAGGGTCACGTGCTTTTAATAGCTGCCGAAAAATTTAAATGTTTGATGTGCATATAAATACCTATAAAAATGAAAAATAATCTTTTTGACGATCTGCAAAATCTGCAAATGCTGCATTCATCAAACTGTGCGCTAAATACCAATACAGTTTATCGAATTTCTCTCAAATGCCGTTGCCAACCAGTTTCTGATTTCAGCACGTCATTATCATCTTCATCATCGCCAATAATGAAATACGTCGCAAATTAGAGCTGTACTTGAGCCATCTAGTGTATTCCAGTGATTGAGGAGAAGATATGTGCCCTACGCGCCCCCGCGGTGAACGATGTGCCAATTTGCTAGCCAAAACTGCCCGCTACGAACTTCCATGACATGTGGGTGTTACTGTGTGACGATTTCCTCTCAATAAAACAAGAAAACGATAATCGTGATCTATCAACTTTATCTGATAGTAGAAGAGGCCTAACAACGTAGCAGAGTCTAGTTAATACAATTATCATATATTTCAAAGTGCCAAAATCACGCCTCCCATACATGCGTGGCAAATATTTAAATGATTCGACAACTGAGCGCTTTTAGTCAGAATACTTCTCGTAGTTGGCTCGTGAAGAGGATATTCCAGCTGCGGATCGTCCTGAGTGTGTGAAAAAGTGATAAGAAGAACGAAGCAAAAATGGCTAACGCCACAGAAGCACCAGTAATCCTGATCGATTACATGACTGTGAACTCTTCAGTGCATATTCCTGCGCAATACGATGTGACCATCGCAGACGCAGCGTATATTGTTACGCATTCGTTAATCCTTATCACGATGCAAACTGGATTTGCCCTCGTCAACGCCGGAACGGTAGGAGTTCGAAACAGTGTGAACATGATGATGAAGAATACAGTGGATACAGCTATCGGTGGTTTTGCGTTTTGGCTGGTTGGTTTCGGTTTGGCCTACGGAAGAAGTGCTTACTCCAACTTTTTGTTCGGCTGGGGAGATTTCTTCGTGGATGTTGCAAAAACTGACCCCCTGATGGGAGGTGTGATGACTGCGTTTATGTACGAGATTTCGTTTTCATCATCATCTACAACTATTGCCAGCGGTGGAATGGCTGAACGGTAAGTTTGAAGTGCCTATTGCGAACAGGTTTTTAACAGTAGTGAAGTGATGATATTTCTGACTTGGGGTGAAGATTGATCAGAGCAACAATTTGAAAAGTGCAAATTCAGCGAACGAAATGCTGCAGAGTTATATAGAGTTGATAGAAACATCAGCGACGAGCTCTGATTAGTTCAGAACTTAAAAACTCTTTAAAAATGTGCGTCGGTGGAGAATAAACATTACAAGCAGTTGAAACACAAATAATCAAAATGCATTGTCTCGATACAAAAATCTTCAATTATAATGGAAGGTGAATGTCAAATGAACGCCATTTAAAGCTTTATTAATCCCTTCCTTCCCACGCCTACAAACGATAATTTGCAAAGAAAAGTTTCCAAAAAAGTGCTTGAACAAAAGTTATTGAAAATTGGCCAAATTTTTCGAAATCAACGAAAAAAAAGTTGTGAATTAATAGTATTTTGATTGTTTATCAATAGTTCTTCTCCAGTCTCCAGTTAATCTTGTGAATAAGGATTTGAATGGTCGATCCGCTTTTAAAAGTATAATTTTTCGTTAAAATTGCATAGTCAGTTTAACTTTTTTATGAGTATTGCTGCTATGTTTTGAACTAGAGACCAACATTAACTCTAAAAGGGTGTTGTCCTCAGTTTCGTCACCTCGCTGAGTGTGTTCCATCAAAGACGAGCTCTGAAAGGCGCCTGGGGTCCAATGGACCCCAGGTATCCCTTTTAGGGTTAATTAGGTATGGTGTTTATTCATCCCCCGATGAGTAGTTCACGTAATTTCATGTCGCTTCAAGTGCCTTGGCCCATACTTGTACGAAAAACACAAAAATCGAAAAATGATAATTTTTATCTCCTGTATCAATGGTTTTGGACTTCCAGGAGCTACGTGCAAAATTTGAACAATTGCTTCCAAGATTGGCACTTTTACCCAAGTTGGAATAAAAATGGAACAGTATTTTCACTTACAAACAGACATAACACTCTAATAATTCCCATTGTACATCAATTTAACGGTCAATTTCAAAATTTGATAGTTTGATTTGATAGGCCAACTGATCATTATTTTTGTTCGCGTTTGACGTCTGCCCACTACCGTCACCTAATTGATGGTTGGCCAAACTCAATCTTTTTAGCATTTGGTGAACATGATTCCGTGACTATGATTCGAATCGAAAAATGTTTGAAGTTTTACGTCTGTTTGTCTGTGGTTTTTTTTTGTTTTGTTTTTATTAATGTGTATTTTAACTTATAGCTAATTCTACACTTTTTGTCTGTGGTATTTTACTCGATTTTCTTTTAAAAATACACGAACGCTATCAGACTGGTCAAGCTGATTTTTACTGCTCGCGCGATTGTTATTCCGGCTAGGGAAGTGGAACCATCTCGGCAGGGGTCCCATTTTGGGCACTTTTCTGCTATAACTCAGCCAATTCTGAATCAATTGACACAATTTTTGAAACGCAATGAGATACGTATAGTAGCTAGCCGTGTACAAAATTTCAGGTCAAATGGTTTGGAATTGACTGAGTTATAGCGAAGAGTGCCCAAAATACCGGCCGCTGCCCAAGTAGTTCGCTACCCTACATGCATTTGCTAACCACAAAACTTGATGCAATGATTATGTGCACTCGCAAATGCCATACAAACCCCCGAATCACGAAAAACGGGAATTCAAAAAATTGTGTGACGAGCAAAACAAAACGCAACCGTCGACGCCAACGCCTACTGCGATCTTTCGTAAAACCTGATATTTGTTACTCCGAAAACTAGTATTCTTCGTTGGTTTATGAACGGAACTACACTGTATCCGATTATTGCTGGAATTTGCACACTTGCATTGGGGGATATGACCATAGATGTTTTGGAATCTTCGACAAACAGATGTAACACTATCGCAATTTCCAGGGACCACGCTTTCAACCAAAAAGCAGTCGCGATATTGACGATTTTGTTTGGAGGTGGCTTCTACCGGGTTGCTTTAATCTTACAATCATTGGGGTAGAAATTACTCCATTCTATATGAGCTTTCGAAGGTGTTTTTTTTCTAATGCTTTGGAAAGATTATATAACCCTTAGCTGGTGAATCTCACTTCATAATCATTTATTGAGCACTGCACGTAGTTGCTTAGGGGGCAAGATGGACGTCACATTTGTACTGCTTCTCAATATATAGTTTCTATATCTAAAATGCTTCCATGATCACGTCAAACACTCAATCTTTAAATTTGTCCAGCGAATCAATTAGGTAATCCCAAACACCCGGAGCTTAACGCGCAAACTTTCAAACTTTCGTTTCAGGTTCAACTTCCGAGCATACTGCTTCTTCGCTTTCTTCAACTCGATCATGTACGCCTTGTGCGCTGGTTGGGTGTGGCGTGAGAACGGATTCCTGTCCATGTTGGGCGCCGTTGATATTGCCGGAGGTGGTCCAGTGCACATGCTAGGAGGTGTATGCTCGTTTGCAGCCGCGGTATTCCTCGGACCGCGAATTGGCCGATTCGATAGAGGAAACCGCCATCTTCCAATGGGAAATGTTTTGATTGCCTTCTTGGGCCTGTTCATTCTTTGGTGGGCGTGGCTTTCCTTCAACACGGCCAGCAGCTTCGGTCTTAGCCGTGGTCGATGGGGTTACACGATTCGTGCAGCCGTTATGACCATGCTGGGTTCGATGGGAGGTGGAGTGGTAGCTTGCAGGTACGAGTGGAATATAGTTGTTAAGGTGAAATCTGAGGACTGAATGATTTTCATTTTACAGCTATTCTTTGATTGAAAACAAAGGCAAGGCGCAACCCTTCCAAATTATGAATGGTGTTCTCGCTTCACTCGTATCCGTAACTGGTGGATGCTATCTGTTTGAATCGTGGTCAGCTGTTCTTATTGGAGCAATTGGCTCATTGCTGTGTTTGCTGAGCATGAGGCTGATGGACAAATTCAAGATTGATGATCCTCTGTACGCTTGTACCGTCCATGGAGTAGGAGGTGCCTGGTGTAAGTTATCAATACACATAACATATCATGAATAATCTTATTTTTATTTGAAATTTGTTATTTTATGATATGTAGTCAGTAGTATGATTATTCTGAAATGAAAATAACTTACTAAGTCACCTTTTTTGTATTTCAACAGCTTTGATTTCCATTGGTCTTTTTGCCATGAATCCAGAACCAATGTCAACTACTGGTGGAAGATCAGGACTACTTCTTGGAGGAGGATTCAATCTACTCATTTCGCAGTTGGCTGAAATGGCTACTATTCTTGTATGGGGACTACTCGGAACGTGGACCTTGCTGTGGGTATTGAACAAATTTGTCCGAGTACGTTTAACACCAGAGGAAGAACTTATGGGAGCAGATTTGTCAGAACATGATGTAGATCATGCAAGGGTAAGCTTGTTGCTAATGTACACCGATATACTTTTGAATACTTATATACATTATTGTAATCCACAGAACGCACTTGAAGAAATGAAACCACTGTGGGAACGGGAGGTTGAACTTAGCGACGGATTGAATTACAAACTGTCGAAGGCAATGTTCATCGCCAAGGACATGACCGCGGGAATGTACAAAGGAAACATCAACAACGCATTCAATGACGGAACTGTAGTTCAACTGGACATGAGTTTCAAGGAGCAGTCACAAATTAATTGTGGCGTCAACTGACATTAATCTGTTGTCGTTTTTTGCGCGGCTCTGCATTGGTGTCACACCCATTACGCCGTTTAAGTATCAGATCTGTTCGCTAATATTTATTCGGAATAAGTTACTCACCTATACCGCATTATGTTTCAGTAAATAGTTGTATTATCTTTTTTGGGAGAACACAGTCAATTTAAAATTGTTTTGAAACTTCAGTTCTCTCCAGTCCAGTCCAGTTTTTTTTTTGTAGTTTAAGCGAACGATACTGACGATCATGCGGCCGTACTTGAGTTCATTTTCACTGATGTAGCATTTTATAAAAAACGACATGAAATTACCCTAGCTTTAAGGACCCCATGTGATAGTTAAAAGAATTAATTTATTTTTTTAACCATCGGCAGTGTTTGCCAAATATGCGAAACTGTGCCCACCAGCTTCAGTGAGTAGGAAAAATATGAAAGAGGCAAAATTAAGAATATGACAAACTTAATAACGAAAAGCAAGTTAAAGAAGCTTAATAAAATCAAAAGAATACATTGTTTGACTTTTATCGTTTTTTATCACCTTCCATATTAATTATTTGACTTCATCAACTGAATCACTAAAATCTAAAAATTAATGCCAGAAGTTTGTTATTGATACGACAACAACACAAGAATGCAATGAGCAATATTTTATGCCAATAAGTTTGACGAGGTCCTCAGGGCTGTCATACTACCAAATGAATAAGCCCTTCTAATAACCCATTTCAAGGTTAGCTCCTCCGATTTTCTGTGATCCAACCCGAACCAATTACATCTGTCAAAATGGATGTAAACTATCATCTAAAACGAAACCTACAAATAAAAAAATCAGTAGAAGGTCGAAAAACATACCGAGTATTCAGCAATTTCGTAGTTTTTCATGGATCTATCCGCTAAAAAGGTACCGAATAACGAGTGTGGGATTAAGTGTGACTACAACAAAGTACTTACAATCTGGTTTTCGACACGCTTGCACCCTCCTGATTTAGGGCTCAGTTCTGCTACATTAACATATAATTATCGATTGGATAGCCTTCGGAAAATGAATAATACAATTCAATAGCCTCGCAGGACGAATTCACACCGACAGAGAATCAAAATTCACAATTTACAATGTAATTTACATTAGGGTAAAAGCTCCCTTAGTGGAGGTAGTACCAATAGTGGTGGTAGTGGCAATTTAGCACTATTTTGACCAAAAAGCTTGCAAATAACATTTTTAATAGATGCATCATACCTAATTAATAACATTAATTCAGTTTTGTGTTCAGGATTTGGCGGAAAACCTATTTAAAAAAATAATTTTCCTTAACTTTTTTGCTCCTTGGCACCTATAGTGGTGGTAGTGTTCCTATAGTGGTGGGTCCCATAAGAAATCGATGGGATGCGCCACTATAGGAACCAATGTTAAATTTTACCTCCATAATAGGAACCATGTACCTATAGTTGGTGCAAGTGATTTATTAGCAAAAACTGAAATAATCAATGATTTTTACATTTTTCTTAGCAAACTTAAGTGAAAAACTATCGATTAACTTTTTCAGATTGTATTTTGTGATATTATCAATTTTATTCAATTATTTTAGTACAAGGAGCTACTAATAGCACCACTATTGGTACATTTACCCTACAAAGCATCTACATTTATCACTTCCTACATCCAATAAACTTTTACACTATCGTGATGGACAAACACTCATCTCTATTTTCTTTCTCCTCTACTTTTGGGATACACAATAACAAACAAAAGTAAGGCCTCAAGTACACACAGCTAGGAGCTTAGCTTAGTTTAGCTTAGACTTACTGCACATATCTACACTGCAAAAATTTTTTTGCTGGTATTCAGCATACTTTGCTGATTTTTTTGTGTGCTGATTGGATTCAGAAATACAAATTACTGAGTATCAGCATTTATTTTTCAACTTGCTGAACCATCCAGCAACTTGTTGCTGCAAAAATGTTGCTGAAATGCAGCAATTTCATTTGGTGATTTTTTTGCGTGCTGGAAGCATTTCAAAAATTTTAGTGTGTACAAACCAAATCCGGATGCTGATTACAACATAAAAATTATACGATGACGAATACGGTCGCTGTAGAATTGGCTGGTGGTATACAGTTCAATTTACACAGCAGATATACCAGAGATATTCCAAACGAATACGGAGCAACAGCCTTAACAATATGTTCATCACCGAGGACTCGATTCGGATGATCATATCTTCGTCAATTTTCCACCGATTTTTTTTGCTCGTTCAACTCACAAACTCATTATCTATTGACATAATATTTGGTTAGACCGGTCTGATTACCCTGGGTGTCTCGAAATCCAGATTTCCGGGCTTATGTTTTTATACAAAACAATGCTCGGAATTTTCGGTAGGCTAGTGGCAATTGGGTTTTTAAATTAAGAAAAATGTATTGATTTTTTGATTTTATACGAAAGAGCACCTTTTTCTGAACCACCATGATTTTTTTCAGATTTTTAGAACTTCATTTTGGTACCTAAAAACGCTTTCGAAGAGATTTTTCGAAATCACCTTTTGACAGCTGGCCAACTGCTTGACAGCTCCGCCCGGTACAAAATGCGACGAGGGGTAACTCGACAAATCGCTCCCATACAAACTTCAAACTGATTTTAAAATAGGTTCCTGGGCACCAAAATTCATGAAAATTTGGATTTCGGCTCAGTTTTGCATGCAGATTCTGAATATGGAATCATCTCAACACCGCTAAAGAAGCCAATATCGGTATCAATCATCCTAAAATTGCTTCAGCATATAGTATCTGACCAGCCTGGGATCTTAAAACGTGTTGAATTTGTATCTGCGATTTCGGATCAGGCCTCCCGTGGGGGCATGGCTGGCAATGGCCACTATACGGTATCCTAGGTTCAACAATGTGGGATTCAATATGGTATAAGGACATGCTCCCAAAAATCCGGATTTCCCCAAAACTACAGACATCAGATAGATAATGAGGGTACCCAGGTACCCTGCCGGCATTCCACGTAATAAAAAAAAATCAGAAACCTCCCCCCTGCCCCTCCTCACTTGGGAATTCGGTCAACCCCATTAATAGATATATATTCACGAGTTCTAAGATCTACCAGAGTTTCAACTTCCTACTCTCAATAATCATAAAAAACATCGAGATTTGAAATTGAAAAGGGTTAATTGAGGGAACCTACTATAGAAAGAAATATCGACAATCACTGCATTTCGATGGTGTAACCTGAAATGTTACAGATATTCTTTGCTGTTAACTATACAAACTGGAAATATCAGGCATTCTTTTTAACTCGTCATCGTTATAATGTATCCATAGACAAACAGACGTAAAATTGATTGATTGTTTTATCTTTATTTGAGAGACTTTCAGCCCTTGGCTGGTTCGGACGTAAAATTCTTCAAAACTGCTTGGCACATGCATTTAACGATCAATTCAAATTTCATTCCATTTCCGCGATCCTTCCACCAGAGGCGCGAGTGTTCGATTGCTTTGACGTTTGCCAGTGTACACGTTGCTGAATGATGCAAACGAAAATTACAGGTGATTTGTGTAGTAGTGTGCGTGTTAGACAAACGTCAAATCAAAATTCATCATGGCCTACAGAGTCCCGCGCGGTTCTATCAACAGGAGGCAGTGTGCTAATGAATAAACACCGGGCAAATCTATTAATTAATGAATTTCCTGTAAGAGTTACGTCTGTTTGTCTGTGCTGAATCTAAAAAGATCATACAATTCGTGAATGATGAAGTATTGTTTATTGTAAATGCAATCATTCATAACACTAGTTTACAGCATTTTTGAACTCGGTAAGCTGATGATCATTTTTGGTGTAGAATCATGCCCTGAGTTCGAAAACGCGAAAGAAAAAAATTGCAGTAGAGTGGATTTTTTTTCGACTTTCCATACAAGGGTGATGATTTGAAATCGATTTTCGTTCTATTTTTAAGCAAAGTCGCTCACTTCAAATATATCATCCTCCGTAATCAATGCTCCGATTGAGCTAAAATTTTTACTGTAAATCGCCTACATATGATGTGTCAAACAAACGTTGAGAAAGAATTTTTAAGTTGGTTTTTTCTTATTGAAAAAAAATATTTCTTCAAAAAATTTTGGGAATTTTGCTAAAATTTAAGAAGATCGTCCCTAAAACTCGCCAATATCTTGAATTTCATCAATCTGACGCAAAACCTGTATTGAGATGATCGAATGGTATTGTATTCAGCTTTTAATTGAAGGAAAAAGATTTAAAATTGGTTAAACAAAACGCAATGTATTTGGATTTTAGTAAATTACATATTTTGAAAAGTTGTAAAACTCGATATTGAGCTAAAACTCAAAAACTTTTTGAAGGTCGGTTTCGAAATCAGCACTTAATTCTGCTTCAAAAATTTTGGTAGATGACAGAAGTTCACGACTTTCGTTTTATTTTGTAAACTTGTGTAATTAAAAATGCACGGAAAAATAATGTTTCAGAAAAGTGAATGGTTCAAACGTAAGAGAAACAGTATAATACATTGTTACATAAAAATTGAATGTAAATGTATAGTAGCTATAATGTGCAAAGCTTTGAGCGAACCATTTCATTACAATACACTTTATTGCAGCTGGTACACTGTATGGTGCAGGAATGGTTTTCACCAAACACCCTATGGTTAGTATTTATACGGACATAACCTCAAGTTTATGTTTCGCTTTGTGAGGCGGATCATCATGGGTGAAATTCCCAACCCCTTCAACACTTTGTCCAGCTACCAACCCTTTGATTTGCATGCGTGCCGCTGTCCGATCACTTCTACATAGGGGTATTAGGGGCATAATGGACACCCGGGGCGAAATGGACACCCCTGTTTTTGCCGAAACCGTTGACTTTTATGTAAAACTTTCAATGCATAAGTGTAAAGGAACAAAAGTACCATTTATATTCCTTCAAAATAACCAAAATATCATTGGAATTGAAGTATGATTTTCATATGGTGGATTTCTTATAATTTCGAAGCAGCAGCAATTAAGGTATTACGAGTGATTGAGTGTGTCCACCATACAAACAAGTCACAAGAATTGTTAGCTTATCTACATGTATAAATAGATTTTTATTTTATTTTTGATCAGAACACACTAAAAATAGCAATTTCAATATTGTAGTCTGTTCGGGGCGACATGAACACTGGCGATTATAAATAGATGTACGAGCGTTGCATACTGCTGCTAGGCGTTTTAAAGAGTTTGAACAAATTCAATCCTAAAATTTATTTAATTAACTTTGATGTTATGTAAACTCGTCTAAGATGGAGTATTATATCTGTGGTATTGATCTCCGTTGGCAAATAACTTAACTGGTCGATATTCTCAAAGATACGGCATAAAATATGCAGGGGTGTTCATTATGCCCCGTACCTTTCCTGCCAGTCCCAAAAAATACACAGTTTTCAATTCATTATTTCTTCACAATAGTGACATTCTTCCAGCTGTAAATGATTGAAATACGTAGGAAACAAGTTAAAGTTGTAAGCCAACTGATAATGTTAAGTTTTTGTCTGTTATACAGGCCTAGCATACTCAATTGCTTAGGGTGTCCGTTATGCCCCTAATCCCCCTATTTTGAATGCCTTGTCACACGCCCAGATCTGTGGACAAAAAAATTGTACTTCGTATATGTTAAATTCAAAAATAAAAATTGAACTCAATCCATCAATACAAACCATAGTTACAGCATCTCCAACTTTGCAATTTAGTATGAAAAACGGCGTTTGTCCGATCAATTATGCACCACGCAGTATGTTCGAATTGAACTGACGTTTTTTCGCAACTCGTTACAAAAACAACTATCTTTTTGCAATTCGTGGAATTTTCTATATGACGATACTGTAGCCATGTTTTGGTGGCACTGGCCCAGATTTAACAAGTTGCTGTGACTGACGATGGTCATATGGTCGTTGGTTTGCGTATTTAGCGAATGCGTCAGACAGAGCTGTTACAAACATCATTAAGTTCAACGTAAGATCGGCATTATTTGCCGATTGTTTTAGCGACGATAAGTTTTTTGGCGAGATTTGACCGCTTGGCTGGAACGCGAATACCGGCTAATGATTAGTATGATTAGCCAAGCGTCCGGCTCTACCGTAAACTTCGTCTTTCGAAAACGCTCTAAGCATGGAATTAGTTTTAATTAGTCGTCTGCTGCTAAAGCAGTTTGATGTGAGATCTACCTAGCAACGATCTACCGTTATGAATCATATTCCGACAAGGACTTCCGGTTGGATATCAACCACTGTATGAGTATTTTATAGTAATTGAAGCTCACGCTGTTCATATTATATTTACTTTTCTATTGGTTATTACGTATTCCACAGATTATAATTGCGGAGTTGTGAATAAAAGTGCGCCAATGCATCGGATTTATATGTGTGTGTTCAACACCATTACTCATCCTTTTTCCCTTAATAGTATGTGGTCTTCATAGTATATAGAAACTATTACCGTAAAATGGACGCAATAACTACATTTAACGGAATAATCATATGAGGAAATGATATCTTACAGACACAAGCTAATGAATGTTGAAACTTTTTATTTTTACAGTTCAAAAATAAAATGATAATCAGTCTAAACCACATGGTAACGCTCGTTTCAAAACTTTACCGGTGTGACATTCATTCAGTGTCAGCCATTCGGGTTGCATTTATCTGGCCAACAGAAAAACTCGTTATGAGCATGCGCTGGATCGGGCTAGCAGTTTCAATCGATATTTTCGTTTCAAAATATGGAGTAGGCAGGTTTCGTATGGTTTTATTTCTACGGATAAAATAATTAAAACGTGTACCTAACACATTTCGATCGAGCAATATTCTACCGGTTGGCGATATAGTGCCTGAGGGAAGTGAAGTGATAAGTTGAAATTGATCTAGAACTGTACGATGGAATAAGAATAACTTAGTCGGATAGTATACCGCACAGGAACAAAACATCGAAGAGAACACATAACACACTAGTTTGCATTTTGGGTTTTCGTACGTCCAAGTAAGTATTAAACAAGCTACGAGTAAAACAACTGCGGATTGCAAATAAGAAAAAAAAAATAATGATAGCACAGAAGTATAAATTTAGCTTTTATTTTCCGGCCGGTTGGTGCCATCGTTTATACTGGGTAAATGTCATAAGTACTTTTCATTTATCCTTTGCTTTGTCACCTGTTTACTGAAGATTACTTGAGCCGTTACATCTATATGTGTTTGTTGTAATCAGGATATAATACATATGAGCTCAACGGTCTGGCAACTGTGTCAAAGTTCACATAGCAGCGTGTTAGCCAAGATTCCTGTGACCTTATTTCGCGAAAAAATAACAATCGGTGGATTCAAACATTTGCAAAGGAATTTTAAAGTTCATATTTATATGTTTCAATATTACTATTTTATTTATCGTGTGAAATTACTGGTTATGCTATAAGCTATCCTAATATTTGTATAAGGGCGATTCGTATTCTACATACAAGTCCGAATGTTGCTCCGTGATTTACCGAAAACAGTGAAAATGCACATTGAATGAACGGAAAAAATGACTGGAAGTGATTGTAATCTTTCTCATTCAACATGGTTCAGTGATTCCAGTGTCGGCCACGTCCTTTCAGTCAGTTGGTATAAGAGAGTGGATACTAATAAGATTTTTTGATTGTGCGATATTTGCCAGAAAACCATTCGCCAGAATGCCATTAGCCAGAATAACGTTTGCCAGAATATACCATTTCCCAGAAAACCGTTTGCCAGAAAGAACCATTTCCCAGAAAACCATTTGTCAGAATGTACCATTCCCCAGAAAGTACCATTTCCCAGAAATTTTATAAAGTTCGCAATCCAGAAGTGTTCCCAAACTAAAGGGTGCCTTCGATGAAATTGTCACACAGAAAATATTGCATAACTTTTGATTGCGTTCGCCAAAATAGCTAATTTTTTGACCATGAATAGTATATTATGTGTAGCTAATACCATAAAATTTTCATTATCGTTATTGTTCCAATCGTTATCGTGGATTGTAAAAAATGTAAAATAGGGGGATTAGGGGCATAATGGACACCCTAAGCAAATGAGCACGTTAGACCTGTATAACGATGAAAAACTTAACATATTATCAGTTGGCTTACAACTTTAGCTTGATTCCTACGTATTTCAATCGTTTACAGTAGGTAAAATGTCTTTATTGTGAAGAAATATCGAATTTTAAATCGTGTGTTTTTCAGGGCTGGCAGGAAAGGTACGGGGCGAAATGGACGCCCATCGGGGCATAATGAACACCCCTACATATTTTATGCCAATTCTTTGATCACATCGATCAGTTAAGTAATATGGCTACGGAGATCAATGCCACAGATATAAAGGTCTCATTAGACGTGACAAATATTTGGCCAAACAAGCCCCACAAATGACCGACACAGCCTGAATCATAGCAACCTTGGATAAATGTCGGACTTCAACGGCAAATATTTGTCATAATGACAAACAGTGTAATGGCCCCTTAATACTCCTTCTTAGACGAGTTTACATAACATTAAAGTTAATTAAATAAACTTTAGGCAAAAATAATCGGATTGATTTTTTCCTAACTCTCTAAAACGCCTAACAGTATGCAATGCGCGTACATCCATCCGTAATATCCGGTGTTCATTTCGCCCCGAATCGACTACAACATTAAAATGGCTATTTTTAGTAAATTCTGATGAAAAATAAAATGCTTCATCCATTGCTAAATCTCCGTATATATGTAGATAAGGTAACAAATCACTTGTTTCTATGGTGAACACATTCCAACACTCTAATACCTTATTTGCTGCTGCTTCGAAATTATAAGAATTTCACCATATGAAAAACATATTTCAATTTCAATGATATTTCAGTTATTTTGGAGCAATATAAATAGTACTTTTGAAAAATAGGACCATGACTTGTTCATTTACACTTATGCATTAAAAGTTTTACATAAAAGCCAACGGTTTCGGCAAAAACAGGGGTGTCCATTTCGCCCCGGGTGTCCATTATGCCCCTAATCCCCCTATGTATTATTTTTGTTCAGATGCGAAAGTTAAATAAATTATTGGAACTTAGAGCACACGAGAAATGTTTTAACAGTATTCTTGAAAGAAAAGCCTATAGTTTGAAGAAGGGCAAATCACTCTGAAACAAAAAATTGATGTGAACTGAAACTTTTCGAACTTCACAATACATTAAATCTTTTATGTTAAATAAAAGAAAATCGGGTTAAGTACGGTTCCTTTGAATTCCACTAAGAATTTGCATCCTTTGACAGATACGTATTTCGACCTCAACTGTAAGGTCGTCTTCAGTGTCTTGTACTTGACTCGACTTTTATGTTATTTAATTATTTTATTGCGCACAACGGTTTATTTTTTTTCAATTAGAACATTTCCACAAAATTTATCTTGTGGACAAGTGTCCTGTGGATTCAATTGATCAAATATGGTTTTGACGGAATTTGCTCAACACTCATCAAAGATTTTCCTTTCTTCAACACATAGGATGTTCTTTCTAGCTTTTACTGATATGGAATTTCTGTCTTTACCTAGGTCTTTGCTTATGTTTTTCAAAGATTTCTTTCGTTCAATTGAAAGTATTTTTTTAAGCTTATTTATGACAACAATAATAACATGATCACTTATGATTATGATTTAATAATGTTTGTGCCAAACAGCAAAACTACCCGGAATTGTTGATCACACACTTGAGTCAATCGAACACCATAAACAAAAACCTTTTGGAAGCAACGAGTAAATATACTGAAATATTAACTTAAGTGACGGTTTTACCTATACCATTAGCCTGACTGCCACTGCCCGAAAGCCACAGTACCACCAATATAACAAACTTGAATGTACCATTAGGCCGAACATCCCTTCATCAAATGCTATAATAAGCTTGTTCTTGAGGAAATAAATTCTAATAATTCCAGCAGAGTTTTTTTCCTTCTTTTAATCATCTGCTGTTCTTTCTAGATGAACTTCTTAGTTTATTTGCGCCATTTCTAACCAATATATTACCTTATCACTAGGGACAACGGAAATTCGCGGCAAAATTTCTTAAATTTCGCGGGCCACTTTTGTGAATTTCGCGGCGATTTCGCGGCCTCATATTTTTGACCGTTTTGTTAAAAAAAACTGCAATTTTGCATGCCAAATGGATAATTTATTTGATTTAGTGAGGCGTAATCATCACTTCTTCGAAAAAATAACAAATTTGTTGAAAACTCTGGAAAGAAATGCATATTTAAAAAGCCGTAAACTTTTATTGTGCGGATACGGAATCGTGATGTAAAAAGTTATCAGCCATTTATGATTTAAAATTTGAAATAGATGGAAATTTGAAGGGTATTTTAGTAATTTCATAAAATTTCGCGGCATTTCGCGGGGTTTCCTAAATTTCGCGGTGGTAGCCCAATTTTGCGGATTTCGCAGCTTCCGCGAAATCGCGAATTTCCATTGTCCCTACTTATCACGGTGATTGTAACATGAGAGCTTAACATATTTGGACTTGGTATTACGGCTAATGGCGCTCCGGCTACTGTTATAGAATCTTAATATCAATGGTGTTAGGGCATTCGGCTTATGTTATTTGGTCGAATGGCCATATTTTTTTCGTTTTCTCCTTTTTTGCTGTTAAAATAATTGTTAAAGTTGGAGCAACTATAGTTTACCCATGAATCTTTCCTTCTTTCAATTATAGGAACAGGTTAAAGATCTGTTTTTTTTTTTCAATAATTAACTATTAGTTCCGCAATACCAATATTGCTTTATGGTTCTAATGTAACCAACAATTTATGTTAAAAACTAGTCTTACAATGAAACTAGAAAGAACAGCCTGTGCTTAAAAGAAGGAAAAATTCACTATTTGAACTAGAGAGAATAGTTTCGTTGTAGAAAAATAGATTTTTTGCACCGAAACCGTTGATGTTCAACTAGTGAATTTTGCCTTCTTTTAAACATAGGCTGTGCTTCTTAGTTAGTAAGATTATATTTTGACATTAATTGTTGATTGTGGCGAAACAAAAAGGCAACGTAAATATTGTAGAAATATCAGCTAATTATTGGAAAACCATACACATTTAAGAAACCGTTCCGATTCCTGTTCCATAATCACTGAATTGCGATTCTTGATCATCATTCTACCCATTGACCATGCAGCCTGATGAACTTCGGTCAGCAGTATTTTCACCATACCAGATGTTTGTGTTCCTATGCACTTATGGCCAGCTTACATCGAAGTCTCGCGCTTAGTATCTGCAATGATCGATTTCTCTTCATCGATTTTCTCTTTGCTCAATAACTATCGGTTAATCATTTCCAGTGGTTTTCGTTGTTCTAGCCCTAGTCGTCCTTTATCGAAACAAACCAAGAGATCATCCTAGCACTGAACATATTGAATTTTTGTAAAAGATTGAAACTGGCGACTTTTGTATGTTAAAGGACTGAAATATATATTCACAAAATTCTCACAATCACATTTTTAGTTTCAATTAATTCTTAGAAAATGGAGAAAATTTATATTTGCCCGAAAATACCACTTGCCAGAATGTACCAATCCCCAGAATTTAATATTTAATAATAAATTCTGGGGATTGGTACATTCTGGCAAATGATACTTTCGGGCAAATAGTATTCTGGCAAATGGTACATTCTTGCAAATGGTTTTCTGGCGTTTGTCATTCTGGCGAATGGTTTTCTGGCGAACGGTTTTCTGGCAAATATCGCACAATCAGATTTTTTATTTGCAGATCGTGATTTTTTCAGAAGTCATTTTTCTGCTACAATGTTGAACCTTTTGATTTGATTTTTTGTACAAAAATTGTCAATTAGTTAAATATGAATTGAAAGCTTAAAGAAAACGACCCGTGCAAACCAAGAATCGGGTATAAAACTGTTTCTACACATTTATAGGAACATATTTTGAGGATTTAAATTAGTGATCAAGTAGTGGTGAGAGTTTTAAAACTTATTCAAAAAAATCAAATGCACGATGAACATGACGCATGGACACATTATAAACGTGGCATTTCAACAACACCTAGCGAATGACGAACATCTGTCCATTGTAACGCAATCACCCACGTTCTTTTGCAATCAATAATATACGGTGGCAGGTGCTCGTCGAAGTACTGCTTCCACCTTTCAATCGTCTCGCGTACATCCGTGAAGAGGCCCCCGTCCTTATCCCTGTACAGCTTAGCTCGCGGCATGAAGCCATAGCGGGGCGCGTTGATCTCCGGGTGGAACTTCCATGTTTATTGAAAACGGCATTCGCCACCACTCCGACTTTTGCTTCACGTTTCAAGCGGGTGTACAGTTTAGCCACCGTTCTAAATGTTCTAGCAATTATATCCATGTCATCCACAAAACAGACAAATTGGTCGGATTTCGTGAAGATCATACCCCGACTTCTAGGCCCAGCTCATCCCATTGCGTAGCATTTTTGTCTGATTTTTGACACCTACATTCTACATTCTCTTCGTCGTTCAGGTGCTCGTCGGAGTGCTGCTTCCACATATCAGTCACCTCATTTTTTACATCAGGGGGCTCCTGTTCTTATTCTGACAGATTTCGGCTAGTGGCACCAAGCTTTTACGGAATGCGTTGAGCTTCTGGTAGATCTTACGTGTATCTCGAGAACGGCACAGCACATTCTCTTTCCTCACATTCCATGAGTTCTTCACTTCAAAAATTGCTCTACATTCCTAGCCGAATCGCTAGTTCTGTTGACTTCGTACCACATACTTGACAGTGCTCTCGGCGTCGTCGTTTTGGACTGCTTTTAAAATGCACTTCACTGATAATAAAGTTTTTCTTAAAATCTTTGCGAGAAACTTAACTTTCGGAATGATGCTTTCGATTCACGTCCAGATGTGCTATAGCGTGCCTGACTTCTGAAATTGTGTATCTCGTATAGATTTTGAGAAAAAATCCCTCTTCGGTGAAAACTATTCTGTAACGTTTTTCCTCACTGACAGTACTGTACTTTGGCAGTCCTCTGAAGGGGCCACATTGAGCTCCCCTTTATCCGACACCACTGCTTCAAGATTCTGCGTGTATGCTTAGGTGACATCCGGTTGCTTCAGCCGCTCTAGGTTGTACCGTGGTGCTCGCCGGTACCACACCTAGTTAAGGACGGAGAGTTTTATGCACAGCTGAATCACCAGTATCGTGACCAGAGCTCTTGTTGGTGCCACGATATGTTCTGACGGAGAAATGCAGTCCATCAAACAGAACGTTGATTTGCGATTCCGACACTATTAAAATACTGTCAAAATTAATTATTATTTTGTCTAATTTGCAGATGAGACTTCGTGAATACGATGTCCGACGATTCAGAAGAAGCGTGCTTGGTTAGACCCAGATCACCATCGCTGTCAGGTGCTCCTGCCGGAACCATGCAGTATACACACGGACTTACGGGTTCACAGCTGCAAACCCATAACAATAACAACAACAGCAATCACCATTCCACCCATAGTCAAGGGTCCCACTCAACGGCACGTGGCTCCCAGTCGGAGTCAGGTGAACTGATTGACTACAGTGACGATGTTATTCTAAGCCAATTCCACGCGGATGCTATTAAACAAGCGGGTTTCGGGAAATTTCAATTGATTGCTTCCATCATAACCGGACTGGGTCTAGCAGGTCATGCCATCCAAGTGTACGCCGTTTTTTATATTATTCCCTCAGCAGAGGTAGAATACTGTATTCTTGACACCGAGAAAAACTGGCTAGGCTCCATAACACTATTAGGAATGGCTCTAGGAGCATTGCTATGGGGAGGGCTTGCAGGCCGGGCAGGTCGGAGAAAGTCTCTCCTGAGCTGCCTTGCGGTCTGTGGCGTATTCTCAGTAATAGCGGCTTTTATGCCAACCTACGGCCCATTCATGATGGCCAGGTTTTGCGCTGCAGCAGGAATTGGTGGAGCGTTACCGACAGCATCAGTATACCTATGCGAGTTGGCTCCAGTCAATTTCAGAGCACGAATCCTTGGTCTCTTGGGAGCGTTCGGTGTCGCGGGAGGATTGGTTGCTGGGGCGATTGCTACTAGCACTGTTCCAGCAACTGGACAAAAGGTTGTGCTGGAAAATAAGGAACACTTTAGTGCTTGGCATCGTTATTTACTGCTCAGTACACTGCCAACATTTGCGTCAATTCTTGGGCTCTTTTGGTTACCTGAATCACCACGATACTTGTTGGAAAATTCACGAGAAGTAGAGGCATTGACAATTTATCAGGTAATAGTTCAAGAGCTTTTTTGTCATATATCTATTTGAGCATCAGTTTATGTTTCAGAAAATATATCAAAACAATCGAACCCGTGGAGGCTACTCCCTAACCGAACTTGAGCTACCCGGCACAAGAACTCATCGCAATCTACCCACATCAGTATTACAGGAAATGGCCACGAGCGTTGCTTTGTTCTTTGGCAGCTTCTTTCAGTTGTTCAATGTAGTCAACTTAAAAAGAACGTTGCTCCTTTTTGCTGCTTGGATGGCGACAATCTTCATATATCACGGCTTGACAATTTACATAGCAGAATATTCAAAAAGCACGGAATCGGAAAACTACTATCGAAATACGGTAAATTTGTTTTCATTGACTATTTCAACTAGATCTTACATTTTATTCTCCCATTACAGATCAATAAAGATAATATGTCCTTCGAGAATGCAGATTTTAACAAATCTATTGAAAATATAATTTACACGAATTGCCGCTTCGTAAACTGCACTTTCAGAAGAATGTTCATTAGCCACGTGACTTTTAATAATTGTACCTTCTTAGACACTGAATTCACCAACGTGAAAACTAGTAGAACGCAGTTTAAGTTTAGCACGCTGGAAAACGTTGGGTACCTAGGTTCATCAAAATTGATGTATTTACTGCGATAATCATGCTTTCCTTTTGAAACAGGCTTATCGATACGGACCTGACCGAACGCCATTTCGTGGAATGTGTGATGAACAATATTACCACGTTACGGTTATATTCAACATGTGATAGAGATTTTGAATACAACATCTACTTAGACGCTTTGTGGAAATCTCACTTTGGCGCACTGCTACCTGGAATGGTGTTCATGATACTGGTTGGGGAAGGATCTCATCGGTTTGGTCGTAGCAGAACAGCAAGTGAGAATTCTACATGTTCGGATTTACCCTACTTAGAGACAAAACTTAATTTCTACATATTTTCAGCGCTCTGCTTTGGGTTTGCAATTAGTTTGACGATAACGTTTGCGTTCCTGTATCATGATCTCCAGGTAGTTTGGACAGCTGGTTCTGCCCAAGGACTTATGCTGGCGGGGATAGCAGCTCTGACGTTGTTGGCAATTGAAAGCTATACTACCAATCTAAGGTAAAAATACTAATTTGAATTTCAGTTTAGTATTGTTCATTTAATCAACCATAGTAATTTATTTTCAAACTGTGAGCTCAAACAAAGCTGTGATTCACACTATCTAGTTCCATTTCAACTATATACCTGATCCATAAAACTTGATTTTTATTGTAAGTGTTTTCGCGACCACGTACACAAAACAAAATCATGTAATCCATAGACAAACTGAAATTTAGATTGCCAAAAAACAAATCTCTGGTTCGTGGAATGTTAGTATGAAAACTTGCATGCAACTTTTGGAGGGTGACTTGTATGGGGAATATCCTACCTAACATAAATCGCTTAAAACTATCGAATTCGATTTGGTAAAACGAAATATTTTGCATGAGTCGTCGATTTAGATGTTAATTGACCAATTAACCTTTTGATTGCTTAAAAAAATTCCTTGCTTAATAGCTTGCAGTCAAAAAGCCCAAAATCGCATATTTTGCCCTATAAATTGAGGTATAGCTCAAAATTGTGACGTGTTAGAGCAAATTTGACCCCGGATTCGGATTCAGCGGCCCCAAAATCCTTCGGAGACACATAAGTTTGCTCTTGAAACAGACAAAAAGTTAATTTTTGTTACGCTGTGTAATCAATAACATTAATTGAGATTTGTGTTCAGGATTTGGCGGAAAACCTATTTTAAATAATTATTTTCCTTAACTTTTTTGCTCCTTTGCACCTATAGTGGTGGTACCGTAATCCGGGGTCAAATTGATCACTTTAAAACAACATTTGCGGATAACATCAGTGCCTGTTCAAATATTGCCTAAAGAATTTCTGTTAAACCAGTACCCTGTGGATCTCCATGGAACCATGTGACAGAATTGTGTTCAACAAATTTAAACTTTAAGTTAAATAACTTCAAATATCAAAATATTGGAAATGCCACTTTGGGCCGAAATTGATCAGTATACAATTATACGGTTGGAAAGGAAAACTTCCTTCACCGCTTAATTTTGCTATTCTAAAACCGAATAACGCGTCTAAAATCTTACAACTAGTGAATTTAATACTTCAAATGCTAAAAAAAAAATCGAAATTTTCCCTTAAACGCCTGAAGGTAGGCAATTTCATTTGAAATAAGTGATTTCTATTACAATAAATGACTATTTCTTCAAAAAATGAACTTTTTATAAGCATTTCATGTTCTGATTAGCTGCATAACATCCCAACCAAGGCTCCACAAAAATGTTAAAACAGAGAATTCACGAGAAGTCTTATTAGCAATTGATTGTTTAGCAGCAATGATTTCAGCTAGATGAGAAATACATTGCAAATTCCTTGAAAAAATAAGGCAAAACTTTTTTTCGAAATTTTAAAAGACCACACTCATCTCTAGACATCTACGAATCAGATGACGTAAAAAGTTTAAGATCATTACGAGAGTTCCTAGTATGGAATTACAATGTAGTACGCGAGTGATCAATTTCACCCCGCTGATCAATTTGACCCCGGTTTACGGTAGTGTTCCTATAGTGGTGGGTCTCATAAGAATTCAATGGGATGCGCCACTATAGGAACCAATGTTAAACTTTACCTAAATAATAGGAACCATGTACCTATAGTTGGTGCAAGTGATTTATTAGCAAAAACTGAAATAAACACAAGAATAAACAATGGTTTTTACATTTTTCGTAGCAAATTTAAGTGGAAAACTATCGATTAACGTTTTCAGACTTCTTATTTCGTAGTACCTATGATCAATTTCATTCAATTATTTTACTGGGAGGAGCTACTAATAGCAGCACTATTGGTACATTTACCCTATTCGTGCATTATCTGCCATAGCTGTTCTCGATCGATTGCATCATACGCCGATTTGAAATCGATGAACAAGTGATGTATGCGCACGTTGTATTCGCGGCATTTCTGCAACACCTGGCAGATGGCGAACATCTGGTCCGTTGTAGCGCATTCACCCATGAATCCAGCCTGTTATTGCTCCACGAACTTTCTTGCAATCGGTGATAGACGGCGGCATAAAATTTGAGAGAGTATCTTGTAAGCATCGCTTAGTAGTGTGATCGCGCGATAGTTTCCGCAATCCAACTTGGCGCCCTTTTTGTAGATGGGACACACGATAGCTTCCATCCATTTCTCCCAAATCTCGGTAATTACCCAGTGCTTACGTGTGCCCACACTATAAATCCTGTTCCCAGTTCATTGGTGGGGCCATAGCTTTGATAGCCCCTTCGATGCCCGCGTTTCCACACTTTTTGATTATGATGAGCCTGTTTCTTTTATTTCCACTAAGAATTTGCATGCTTTGACTGATACGTATTTCGACCTCAACTGTAAGATCTCTCGTACTTGACTCGAGTGGCAAATATTGTTTCATTCGTAGCCTGGTGGTCGATTTTGTGGCCAGTTTTAACCAATCGTTTTACTGGCATGCACGATCGTGTGGTGGTAGCCTAATACAGACCCCATTGTGTTCATTAGCCTAGTAACAGTAACTGCTATCTCAACCTTCTCATGGCAACGATCGGGCTGCGAATAATCCTCGAAAAGATCGGATAATTAACATCGGGGAACACTGACCGATGACTGACATGGAAGAAGGGCTTGCTTCTGTAAGCCCGAGCGTCTGTTTTCTAGAAGTTTCAGGGGCACCTGCACTTTGGCTTCCCGGAAAGTTAAGTGGTTGATATCCACTTGCCAGCCCTGTGGGCAGCTGTAAATTTTTTTGAGTATTTTATTTGCGTCTAAACGTCCTGAAATCCCCGTATGTTATGTTTAATGTATGCAGAAATGTATCAATACGGAGAGGAAGTGAAATTCGAAAGTAATTGAGGTAGAAAGCAGATTTGGGATGCTTGGTCCCAAGAGTGGCGACAAGAAAGAACGCTGCACAGTGGGGAAAAACCGACCCAAAAAGGCACCTAATTATTGCGGCTGATTGCGATCTTTGAAGCCCGACTTTTCCGAATGGAAAAATGTCAAGGAATCGATTGGTGATAGTTTCATTCACCGGAAATGAGTGTAAATGTCCCTTTTGCCCCATTTTCCCCTAAAAAACACTGTTTTTCTGAATTAAATAATGGTTTCAACTGATTGCGGCCAACCATCCAATTTTTACCTGATGTAGAATTAACCGGTGCATAATTTGGGGTGCACCTCGATATATGTCATTGACTGGAAGTGCCCATTTTGCCTCATCTTCCCCTAAAATACTGTTTTTCTTGATTAAAAAATAGTTTCAACTGATTGCGACTTACCAACCATTTTTTTCTTGATGTAGAATTGACAGGAGCATTCTATGGGACACATCTTGATTTGTGTCATTGACTGAAAGTGCCCATTTTGCCTCATTTTCCCCTAAAATACTGTTTTTTTTTCTGAATTAAAAATTAGTTTCAACTGATTGTTGCTTACCTACAATTTTTTCTTGATATAGAATTGACAGGTACATTTCATGAGGCACACCTCGACCCGTGTCATTGACTGGAAGTGCTCATATTTCCCCATTTCCCCCTAAAAATACTGTTTTTCTGGATTAAAAAATAGTTTTAACTGATTGCGGCTAACCAATCATTTTCAATCTGATTTAGTATTAACCGGCGCATACTTTGGGATGTACCTCGATCTGTGTCTTTGACTGGAAGTACCCATTTTGCCCCATTTTTCCCTAAAAATACTATTTTTCTGAATTAAACAATTGTATCAACTGATTGCGGCTAATCAATCGATTTTTACTTGATGTAGAATTAACCGGCGCATATTTTGGGGCACAGCTCGTTCTATGTCTTTGGGTGGTGGTGCCTATTTTGCTCCATTTTCACCTAAACTACGGGTTTTCTGGATTTAAAAATAGTTTCAATTGATTGCAACTAACCAATATTTTTTTCTGAAATAGAATCGACCTATGCATATTATGGGATACACCTCGTGCTATGAGATAGTCTAAAATTGCCCGTTTCCCCCCATTTTCCCCTAAAATACTGTTTTTCTGGGTTAAAAAGTTCGTTCCAACTAAGTATAACAGTGTTTTAGGGGAAAATAGGACAATACGACCACCTCCAATCAATGACACAAAGTTTGTCTGACAATATGCACTGATAAATTCTACATGAGGATAAACTTGTATTGTTAGCTTAAATTAGTTGGATCTCAAATGAGAAAAACAGTATTTTAGGGGGAAAAGGGGTAAAATGGGCACTTTTAGTCAATGACTCAAAACAAGTTGTGCCTCATATAATGCATCGATTAATTTCACATGAGGAAAAAAATTGCTTGGTTAACCGCAATTGGTTGGAACTAATTAGGCGAAAATGGGGCGAAACGGGCAATTTCAGACTAACGCATAGCGCGAGGTGTATCCCATAGTATGCATAGGTCGATTCTACATCAGGAAAAAAAATATTGATTAGCTGCAATCAATTGAAACTATTTTTAAATCCAGAAAATCCGTAGTTTGGGGGAAAATGGAGCAAAATGGGCACCACCACCCAAAGACACAGAACGAGATGCACCTTAAAATATGCGCATCATCAAGTAAAAATTGATTGATTAGCCGCAATCAGTTGATACAATTGTTTAATTCAGAAAAATAGTATGTTTAGGGGAAAATAAGGCAAAATGGGTACTTCCAGTCAATGACACAGATCAAGGTGTGCCCCAAAGTATACGCAGGTTGATTCTACATAAGGTAAAAAGTGGTAGGTTAGCCGCAATCAGTTAAAACTATTTTTAAATCCAGAAAAACAGTATTTTTAGGGTAAAATGGGTAAAAATAGGCACTTCCAGTCAATGACACGGGTCGAGATGAGCCTCATGAAATGTACCTGTCAATTCTACATCAAGAAAAAAATGGTAAGTATGCAGCAATCAGTTGATACTAATTTTTAATTCAGAAAAAAACAGTATTTTTAGGGGAAGATGAGGCAAAATGGGCACTTCCAGTCAATGACATATATCGAGGTGCACCCCAAAGTATGCACCGGTTAATTCTACATCAGGTAAAAATTGGTTGGTTGGCCGCAATCAGTTGAAACCATTTTTTTCATTCAGAAAAACAGTATTTTAGGGGAAAATGAGGCAAAATGGGCACTTTCAGTCAATGACACAAATCGCGGTGTGTCCCATAGAATGCTCCTGTCAATTCTACATCAAGAAAAAAATGGTTGGTTAGCCGCAATCAGTTGAAACTATTTTTTAATCCAGAAAAACAGTATTTTTAGGGGAAAATGAGGCAAAATGGGCACTTCCAGGCAAAGACACAGATCGAGGTATGCCCCATAGAATGCACCTGTCAATTCTACATCAATAAAAAATTGGTTGGTTAGCCGCAATCAGTTGAAACCATTATTTAATTCAGAAAAACAGTGTTTTTTAGGGGAAAATGGGGCAAAATGGACATTTACACTCAATTCCGGTGAATGAAACTATCACCAATCGATTCCTTGACATTTTTCCATTCGGAAAAGTCGGGCTTCAAAGATCGCAATCAGCCGCAATAATTAGGTGCCTTTTTGGGTCGGTTTTTCCCCACTGTGCGCTGTTTTGCCGCAAAATCAAAAATACGACGAACGCGTGGGAAGACCCCCCCGGACGGCGAGAGCAGGTCGTGCTATCGAGACTAAGAACGGGGCACAGCAGAGTATCACATAACATGACTGATAGTACTACCAGCTTCCGCCGACGATGCGAATCATGCGGAGAACGTTGCACAACCGAGCATATAATAAACAACTGTCCGGCTTTCGAAGATCTCAGGAGGATCCACGGCATCACCAACGTGGTCAGGGCGCTTCAAAATGATCCATCATTCGAAAGACAATTGATCAATTTTCTAAAAGACGCAAGAATGTATGACAGTATTTAATACTGTCTTGGACAGTTTCGGGTCGACTGTTCCAGTGCCGTAAGCCCTATCTTCAAATCCCCCAGCAGAGACACTATTCCTTTTTACCTCGTCGGGGTATCCTGGCCTGCAAAGGGTGGCTTTGAGTCACCTAGAGGTGGTCAGGCAATGCTTTGTTCGAAAACACATCCCCACGCGAAACACTCAAAACTCCTGGGCAGCCCAAGAATTTTATTCTGGTGTCGTAAGCCCCATCCCAAACTACCCTAACCTTCTTTTTGCCTCGTCGGAGCATCCTGGCCTTCAATGGGTGGTTTGATGCCACCCGTTGTTGGTCCGGCTCTGCCTCGTTCGAAAAAAACACCCCCACTTGCAATTTACCGATCAATAATGCTATAAAATTGGAATACGAGATGGAAAACGTTCTGAAAACCCCGCTAGTAATTAACTGACAGTTTATCTTTTGTAAAGACGGCTCGTACCAGAAACTAGATGTAAGTAGAATTAAGTAAACTTATATTCATCGATTCCGTTATAAACCTTGTAGTCTGCTGACGCCCTTAAGGCATCTCCAGATTTTTCCTATTCATTTGGAGATGAACCAGCCTCGGGCTGAAAATCTCCCTAATAAAGCTAATAATAAAGTAATTGAGGTAGCGGGGGATTTGTTTTCAAAGTATCTCCACGATGATCATGGCTGCTCAACCAGTTTTGACTTTGGGAAAACCTGAATACATAAAAACCAAGATACTATCTCGAAGCAACGTGTGCGAAGCGCCAAGAGTTTCTAGTCGCACCTAATCCCTGGGTAAAACGGGAAATAAGCCCTTCATTAAATGATCAAATAGGTTTAAGAAAGGAGTCGAATAAAATTATAGCTAAGGAACAATCAGGAGTCAGCGATATATTATTAGTAGGTTAATTATTTATTCTTCATAGAACATTTGTTCTCATAAATGTCATACAATCTCTACACTTTAACAGCTGCTCAGCTGCTTAATACATAGTTAGTCAGTGCTGGAATCAACCAAGGGGTGATTGATCCGTACAAACTTCAACTCATCACCTTCTATTTTCAGATGCACCGCGGTAGGATTTTTCGTCTGCGGAGGACACATCGGGGCCCTGATGGGGGCCCCACTATACGCAGCGTTTCCAGTGACATCCTCGAAGGTCGCAGCAATAATTTCGACTATCTTTCTGAGTGTTCCCATTTCTTCGGCCATTATACTTAAGGACCCATGCCTGCTTCTATGAGTGAAACATCAAACCTTTTCCATGCAACACCACGATCTTCAGAGGGCTATTAATGTTAGGCTAAATGCATATAGCGAAAGCTTGTGCTTCATATGAAGCGCATTGAGCATGATAGGATGTTGAGAATGGTTTTTGTTGTTGTGATCTGAATTGTGATATTTCCACAGTTAATCAATATTTTTATATATTGAAGTTGTTATTTTATTTATTTTTGTTATAAGTTTTTTTTGCAGTTGATAATCAGAGCGATTGAACATTTTATATCTTTTAATGGATTTGACTTCTTTTTGCATATATTGTAGATGCTTTATGTAAAACTCTCTTGGTGACTAGTTCTATAAGAGTATAAATCAAATGATAGATAAAGATTATGATAGAGATGGAAATATAGAATCCCAAGTGAATGAAAGTGATGCTTGATAGTTAATCAGTCGGTAATTAAACCTCATACATGCTTTGCAGCAAATCACAATAATAGTTTTGTGTTTGATTTTGTTCATTTTGTTTCAACGTCAACTATTCAGCTTTTATATATGGTTTGGAAACAGCTTCATCAACTACTTTCGAAAATTGTGTTCTAGCTCTATCTAGCACTAGGGTGGATGTCTTTTATTACCGATGCCCAGAAAAAGCGGTGAAATTCTTGTAAGTTGATCGTAGTGCCATCATTGAAAAAAAAAAGATTCCTGTCAAATTTTCATCTATTTGTTTATTTGTTAATTAAACGTTGCCAAAACGTCTGAAAATTTTCAGAATAATAAAAATTAGGTTGTGTCAATCGTGTGTGTCAAGTCAAATTTTGAGCCCTATCGCTTGAAAACTTTCACAGCTGTAACCACAAACTCATTGAGGTTTGTGCTATAACCTTGGCTATAACAACTCAATTTTCACAATACAAAAACTATTTTTGCTTATTATGACTTGCTGCTACAAATGGGTCTTTCAGTTGGCTATGCATCGCCAATCCGGAGACGTCGGGTTCGATTTCCGTTGCAGTCGGGAAAATTTTCTCGACTCCCTGGGCATAGTGTATCATTCTGCTTGCCTCACAATATACAAATTCATGCAATGGCAGGCAAAGAAAGTAATGAATGTAGAAGAGCTTAAAGAAAAAGTTGAAGCGGGCTAGGCCAAGTCCCAGTGGAGACGTAGAGCCATAAAGAAGAAAAAGATACAAATTTTCAAATCTATACATATAAAATGAAATGGTGTTGTATGTCACGAATAGGGTCAGGAACGGGCCAACGGATCGACACTGTACACTGTTTTTATCGTGCAGGGCTCCGACGTGTTCTTACTAAATAATAATTGGAAAAATCGATCGGGAACGCATAAAAAAACAAGGAAGTTTGAAATTCCATTTTGCGGGGCATTTTTCTACAGAGCTGCATGTTAATACACACAATAGGCGGGAATAACGATGTTTTCCGGGACAGCTAGTTTTCAATAATATTTATTAGAATTTTCCACTTTATGCCACGTGACATGTACGTGAAGTAACAAAACAATGTTTATTGAAATCGGTTTGGTATAATTTTGCACAAAAGATTTCAAAATGATTAGGTTTCTAAAATGAACTGCCCTACATATATGTTAGATTTATTTTTCAGGGGAATCAATTTTTAATTTATACGCCTACGTAGTCATGCGCTTGGTATATAAAAAAAAACGATTATTTGCCGTTTTAACACGGAGTTAGTATCTTATTTAGGGTACTAGACTGCGTAGTCGTTTGAATCTATTGTTGGTTTTTTTTCAAATGATTTCTGTTGATTACAGTTAGGGGCCACCAATTTTCAACCATCTCACATCCCCTTGCTTCAAAATATCTTACCAAAGTTGCATCAATTTATGAAGTGCATCATTAGGGCAGTTCAGATTTTAAATCATCTCCGAAATGGCTGAAAATTTGACATGACTCTAGTTTTGCACCAAGGATTGTTATAAAGATATGGGAGCTTTGAGTTTTTAATATGTTTGAAATCTGAAGTGCATCATAAATTCCAAAATTTAAACTGCTAGCTCGATAACTCAATATAATTATTTTACTCTATGCATGTAGTTTAAATGGTTCTAGTGCTTTTTATCTGTTTGCTTCTGTAAATCCAAAGAACTTTGAGCTTAGTAACAAATAATTTCTTTACAATTTGTATATTTAAATTTAAAAAAAAAAGTTTTGAATTTCAAACACTTCCTATAATTCTCAAGCATCGCTTAAATTTCACCAGTTTGAAATAGTTATTTCATGATGCACTCCATGAAAAGTTACAGCTGGTTGAGTATTGATTTTGAAATGATTCGTCTTACTCCGATTATTTCACCCATCGCCTCGATAAAATTAAGAAGCAGGACTTGCTCAATAAAAAAAAAACAGAATTTTCATTAAGGACGATTTCAGTCAAAAGTTACGCAGTTTTGGATTTTTGTAATTTGGTGCTTCATCATTCCTAATGCCGTTGAAAATTAATAACTCTACACTTCAATGCATATCGTTATATTTTCGAAGCCTGTCACTGTAAATAGCACTCTCTTTAAAATAAAATGACTAATTTACATGTTCATGTGAGTGCACGAGCTGTGCATTTAGTTCACCACTGGACTGCGCACTCAGACTTCATAAGTGCAAAAACGTTAATTAAAGTGCGCGATTGCATCAAATCCAGTTGATGTCTTCGGCGCACAATTTTATTCATTTATGCTGAATAAGTGCTCTGAACACACCGAGTTGATTTGTTGCAATCGCGCACTTTTGTTTACGTTTTCGTACTCCTGAAAGCTCGTGCGATAGTCTAGTGGTGAACTAAATGCGCTATAAATTTGCTGTATTATTTTTTTTACAAATTGTTAGGAAGCATTAATTTCCTGTTAAACTGGCAATCTATCCATTACAATTCTCTCGAGAGCAGATGTTACATTGATCATAGATATATCCTGTTATATTTCAATTGTTATATACACATTCTAGCATTGAATTTATCTAGCACTTTATATTTTTCCCTACCATACATAGGCTGCTCAATCAGACAGGGATAAAGTTCATTACTAAGAATAGCCATTAATTCCAAAACATATGCATGTCATTTTCATACATATCTTCTGCGAATAAGTTAGGCATGAACTAGTTCATAAAGTAATATTACAGATTAGATCAATCAAATATTTCTCCCAAATTGTACACCAACTATAAGATTTGATTACTGAGATCATGTGTAATCATTATTATGTTTGGTTGTTTGGAGAATAGGTTTTGAATTGAACTAATCGTACAGACGCTGTAAAATAAAATAAAATAAAACACACTAAAGTTCCCTCCCGCTGTGGTTAGTAAGAAGCACTAAAATCAACAATAAGAAATGAAATGATATATACTGCACTATAATGATTTACTTTTTTAATCACCTTGAAGCGAAACCCATCCCATAAAAGTAATTTATAATGCAGTGTAGTTAAAAATGGAACGCAGTATTGATGCAAGAAACACAATGTGCAATGTTTTAAACTTCCTAAACAGAACATTCGCTGAATTATTTTAGCGAATCATGAAAAAAAAATCATTCAAATCAAAGGAATAGCCTGAAGAAATACCATTTCACTTCAATTGATGAAAATATGTAGCTTCAAGTTAATAGAACTACACAACAATTGTGAATATTTTGCTTAAGCAGAAACCCTTAATGACTGAAATCAATATTCAAACCCGCAATGCGCTATAGAAAAATTAACACGAAGGAAAACAGTAGTGATGATTGACACATTAAAGAAAATGCTAGAGTTATCATGACATGTAAATGCATTGTTTAGAATAAGCTAGTGTTAGTCAGTATTAACTAAGAAGCTTTATAACGTAAAACAGGAATGTTGTTTAATAAAGTTGATCTAATACTACAAATTTCATGAATTGAACCCAGTAAATTGTACAACTTTAGAAGCGGACAACCCAATGGGAATGAAAGGTAAGATGATTTATTTATTTATTTATTTTCAGAATATCGCTGCCATTTTGAACATGTGTGCATCATTATTCTCTTTTCATCGTCTCATTTATATTTTCATTTTCTTTACTCTATATAGACTGCTACACTGCCGTTCTACGTATAGTTGTCCCATGTTATATGGGATTCCTATATAACATGAGACAACCAGGACGGCAGTACAGCTATTATTAGAATATCTACCCTACTGATGGCTGCATGCTGACATATACAAAACTTGCAAGCAAGCAAGTAGACAATGCGCCATCTACAGGAGAATAGATTTAACAGCAATGCAAGTTTATCTTTGGTATGTTACACACGTTAAGACGCCAGTACACAGGGCCATATAGACCAAAATGAAACCAATGCTCGAACATCTTGTTTGACACTCGATCGAATTTTGTTAACAGTGCCCGAATAGAGAAATAATATACATGGAATCGATCATATTATAGAGTGGTTATTCGTGGAATAATAATGATACAAGTAATAATAGTTTTGCAATTAAATTATTAGAATTAAAAAAATGTGACTATTTAATACTTTGCAAGTATTATAACATGTATCATAATGATACATGCAATGATACTGGAATATTTTTTAATAGTTCGATTTCCTCCAAATGTATTCTCCAAAATCACTTTTTGTATTTTTACTCTGAATTATGGGTGTTGATGCATGAGGAAAACATGCTAAAGATGGTGTGTGTAGCTTATAGCTTGTAATTTTGACGAAAATCACTATTTTCGAAAAGCACTATTCCTACGGCGGCTGCTCTCTCTCAGTAGGTGCGTCCGTCGATTGTATGTTGAATGATTTCAAGCAAACTGTTTTGCTTACTTTCAATAGTCAATTTCATTGTAACAATTCCGCCTCGGACTCCGCATGCTAGGCCACTGGTGGAATCCATAGAAGATTCTTTACTTGGTTCTAGTCGGTGTTCTCTCGGGAGTTCTTTCTTATACTACTTCTATACACCATTTTTTTACAGCTCACATCAATTCACTTCAACAACATCATTGTCTTCAAGCCACCCGCGAGCACTAATCGAATATAGTCTATGTAGTACACACAGCGCGAAGATTGGTGCAGCAACACCGGCTATCACACAGTTCGAGTCCCGATTTTCCGAAGCATGACAAAAAATCAAGCGAAAAAATAAACAACGATTCACTCAATAATACACATAGTTGACAGGTTCAGAGAAATGCCCGCAGGGGTGTGTAATTTTTTTCGGGTCGATAAAGCAGATCTGTGAAATGTTTATTATTCACTGTATCATAAAGTTTATGAAACAGTGATTATACCACTAATATTTCCACAAAATTTTTGTTCGAGAAAATGAGCATTTTTGAATGGTAACGATACTTAACAACCCATTCAGTCTATCATTGAAACTCTGTAATCGATAACTGCTATCATTATTATGATTCGTTGAATCGTCGGTAAATAATCCAGTTTGGGATAACACGAATTGTTAGAAAATGATATACTGTACAATTTCTGTATCATACTGTTTTATTCGGGTTGGCCGGGGTTCTGCTAAACCGAACATAGCGCCAAAAAGATAATTCCGAGATAATTAAGCTTAAAGTTCAACCACTCACAAATAAACAACAGCGGAGATTATTTGAAACTTTTCCGCACACAGGTGACTTACAAGCCTTCTTTAACCATCAGAAATGAAGAATACTTGTAAATCATTTGAAATCATTGATATAATTACATTTTTTTTCGTGGTACTTTGCGCTCAGTTCATTCTGGCTGATCAAAAACATTAGAAAGTGGTTTATAGTTCAGTTTGGCTGAATGTGTTTTTTTGTTTCAGATAAAACCAGTTGGATTGTGAAAATAATCTTGATTTTTCATCGTCTATCAAGTTGAAATCGATATCACTCACAATCCTTTACATGAATCAAAGAGGACGCGTATAGTATGGTAGCACGAAAGTCTCAAAATAGTTTGAAATATGAACGGCGGAGGCCCTCCCAGCTCAGCCCTTCCCATCCATGCTTTTTCTCCATAAGCGGTGCATGTGGAGGCACAGAGCAAGAGTGATTATGTCAAATGATGTCCTTGCATGCCCTGAGGTCTTGAGATGTGAATGTGGAGCAATTTGTGTACTTCAAATTTATGCTGGTCGAAGAAAACCATGAAAATGTTCTGCCAAAGTGTACTAAGTACAAAAAAAGTTTACAAAAATATGAAAGAGATTCGAACTTGGGTCATCTGAGTGATAACCAAGCGCGTTACCTCTAAGTCATATTACCTTGCTGAAGGTCTGTCGTTAAGTCTGAATCAAGTTCTAAACATTCTTCTCAAGGATGGTTTTCGTGAAAACGCCATTTTTCGATCAGCCAAAGTGAACCAAGTGTTTGATTTTTTTTACAGCTTTATTATTCTAATTAGCCTTGTTGTTCAATGACGGCTTCTGTGTTAAATTACCAGTATGAGGTACATCGACATAACGCTTGTATTAAAAACCAGTTAGTTTTTGTATTCTTGAGAATAAATTGCTTCTAAAATGCTGTGGACTTGGTTCGGTCTGGCAGAATATGATTTGAAAAAATGGCGATCAGCACCATCGAAACATAATTGTTTCCTCCAACACCCATATTTCTAATAACGTGATCATTTCTCTCACATATTGTTACTATGAGTCGGTTATAAGTTAGAAATCTGACGGCGAAGAGGAGAACTTGAAATGTTCATCACCTGAACCAAAACTAAAATATTTCGCTGATTCTATCGAATGCACAGTGGCGGGCCTCCATACAAAGGTCGGACAAAACCTCAAATGTTAACCGAAATGGCTGAAATTCACAGGTTAAGCTGATTTTAGTGCCCTAAACCTATTTCTGGCATGGAACTTTTCATATATTTTGATTTTACTGTATTAGGGTAGTTCAAAATTTTGAAATCTGCTGATTATGGGAGGCATGTGAAAAGTTATCGATAATAAGCTAACACGATGCGTTTTTGAAAGTAGGGTGCCTGTACCAGTTATCGCACTACCTAAGGAAAACTACTTCTACAAAAATAAGAAGAAGACCGGCGAATGTCGTCGATATGTCAAATGATAGATTTGTTTTCATACTTTACAGGAAAAATATAAAATCTGAGCCAAACCCACTTTTACTATTTATTACGGCATGTGCCAATGATAGGAACCCTGTACCAGTTATGGACATACTTTTTAATTTCGGTTCCACTATTTATCCACTATTTACATGCATTCCTTATGGGATTTGCCATAACTGGTACACTATGGCGAAATAGGGTGCAAGGAAGCCGAAATTTTAAGAAAAATGATTTATTTCTATCATAATTTGAGCTAAATGTGAAATTTGAATGAGTGCATTCATCATTTATGAACGTAATCTATTGTGCACATATTTTTTCTTGATGATTTGCATCGTTAAAGATTGAAAATCAACTATGGCGAATTAGAGATACTATAGCCATAACTGGTACACTGAGCCTATTATTATTTTATTATCTTTATTAAAGAGACTTTCAGCCCGTGGCTGGTTCATCTATTTTTTTTTTTTTTTTGAAAGTATCTATTGATCAACCTTTTGATGTGGGGGTTCTTATATCATATATTAGCATTCAAATTACCTGTAATTGTGTAAAATTTTTTAAACTACATAAATCATTAGAAAAATTCGATTACCTACATTTTCTTTCAATGGATCAATTCAGATACACACAATGTTGGCTGACAAGGCGTGATCTATTCTCAGGGACCCTGTATAGACCATGTGACACTTTACGGTGGATACACGGAGGTGAATTAACAATTTAAAATGGTTTCAGATAGTGAACTGCGTAAAATTTGAACCGAGTTTTGAAAATTTCGTTTCAACGACTTCATAAATGCTCGTCCGAGTTTAGGTTGTACATGTTGTAATGTACATTGATCTTTGTTATCACTTGTTGAAGCAATCATAATTACCCTATATATAAAGAATTGGCAAAACATATTTGCAATTTTGAAAGGAGTTGTTGATAAACGATCATTAGAGATCGGTAATCATATTGATAAAAAGCAAAGCTCCAGCAAATATTTTCAATATCTATATCACTATGTATCGTTCAGTAGAAATGTGTTCTAATAGGACGCATGAATAACATACAATTAAACTTCAAGTTTTTGAAAAAAAAACAAGTAAAAAAATCGAGAAAAATAATCAAAGATTGCCTTGGTGATCGCGACGTTTACGCAGAAAAATATTTAATGTAGCGTTTTGCGCCTTTTAGTGAATTCCTGTTATATTCTATAGATGACTACTGCTTTAAACTGTAGCGATGTTCGTGTAGAAAAGATGCGCGCAGGTGTCGACGAATTTGTGTCACTATATATTTAAAAAAATAAACGAACTAAATAAAAAAAAAACGTTAGAGCTGTGGCCATCTAGTCATCAAATCCACCCTCACCCCCCTCCCCTTATGACAACGTTCCTTAGTTAAGATCTTTTACTAGAATGAGGATTACACTAAATTGTTAGTATTCCGAAATCAATTTGAATTGTGTTAAGATTAAATATAAACTTAAAAAAATATCACTTCCTCTACAACCATGCGGCTCCATTGTGACATGATAGCAAAAAAAAAATTTTTTTTTTCGTGCTTAGCGCAAAAATGCGCAAACAGTGGCCTATATAGCCAAAAACTAGACAAAATTGCACGCCAGATCCGGGATACCGCGTTGTTTTCTGATGTTTCCTAAATAAGTACTGGATCTCTTTAATACGAAGTTTTTCTCCAAAATTTTATAAAAGACAATATTTTTGCATATTGTAAAAACATAATAATTTTGTGATTGAATTCCAAACATACCATGAAATAGCATGGTCATCAGACGCGCCAACTTGGTCAAATTATTGGGGGGGCAAAGCCTGGTTTTTCTGATTTTTTGTATGGGAAAATCAAAAAATCGTCAAATATTGGGGGGGCAAAACCATGCTTGCCCCCCCTAAGTTGGCGCCTATGATGGTCATTCATACTCAAAAACACCAATAATATTGTCACATTATCCTAACCTTCCTAAGTTTTACAACGAGCTCATGAAGAAAGCTCATAAAATAAAAACAATAAACACTAGAAAAATACCACACAAAACCTCAACTTTGAAAAAATCTACAAGACTCAATTTTTGACCAAATGACTTGAAAATTTGGGGTTTTCTTAGTTGAAGTATCTATATTGGAAGAAAAATATTAGAAAAATAAAAAGTTGAAGTTGCTTTTTGAGGGTTTGTCCAGCTTCCGGCCACTGTGGAATGGTTTACAGTTCACTCTGGTTGGATGCAAAATAATATTTTGTAGGTTCTGCCAAACAGAAATTTTGAATTTACTCCGCGAAGAGCTGTCAGAATTACTGGATTTTTACGTGGAAGGAAGATCATCATTTTCTTCACCAATGGTTAAGAAAACTCAATTTTTCAAAAAATGGTCTTTGGTTCGGTTTAGCAGAACCCCGACCAGTTATAAACGTGTTTTTTAACAGTTAAAACAGATTGTTTTTCTTGAGATCATTCCTTGTGAAATATTTGACCCTGTACACCTAAACAAAGTATGGAGTTATCCACCGAAGCACCGAATTCATCGCGGTCCGAGAATTTTGACACTAGAGTGGGGCAGCTTTCATCAGAATGGAACGATTTCCAATCAGAATAATTGATCAATTCTGATTGGGAATGGCCCCGCTCTAGTGTCAAAGTTTTCGGACCGCGATGGATTCAGTTCATCGGTGTTCTCGTCTACACGGAACTACAAATCAACCCAAATTTAAGTTCTTTTGACGCAATCCCGCACTTCCGTGAAATTACTCAAATTTTCGGCAAACAGCGATAGTGGTCACTAGGTAGTTCTCGTTTGATCGCTGCAAAAATTGGTGGTGAGTTATTTTCACCCAGCGGAGGCCTTATTTGACGCAAATTTGGGTTTAATCAAGGTATCCTAAATTTGGTTTCTTCCACGGAGCCGCTCGGATGTGTCGGTGCTTCTCTCCTAGTCTTCGTTTTTAAATAACAACATTCGTGTAGAGAGAGGGAGAAAACAACCCAGGTCTTTGACACGCCTATATCAATAACATTGAGTGACATTAGGGGCGCATTTTCGTTTGATCAACACATTTTGGGGCCATTAAATATATATAAGGGGCCTTACACAAATTACGTCACGCTTCTAGGGGAGGGGGGATTTGGATAAACGTGACGACTCTTACAAATATTGAGGTCCCATACGAAAAGTGTGACATAGGGGGGAGGGGGGGTTGAAAAAGGTCAATTTATGCGTGACATAATTTGTGTATCACCCCTAGCAAAGAAGATGTTGATAACAATGCAGAAACAACCCAATGCTGACAAACCCCCCCCCCTCCAGAGCCAAAAATTTTGGAACAAATTTTCAGTATTGTCGTCGCGGTTGAAACCCAAAGTTTCCCCACACCCGACAATCAAATTTTCTCAAAATCCATACGTGAAACCTAACGTCGGACGTAGTGCGCTGGACAGCGGACCTGGCCCTCTATCCAGCGCACTGTGCCCGACGTACGTCCGACACACGGTTTAGGAGAAAAATCGATTTTCACGTGTCCAAAATTCCGATTTGCAACTGCACGAACAATATAAAGCGCTTTGCGACGAAAAAATTTTTCGGCTACGCCGCTATTTTCAAACTACGAATTGGAAGAATTTCTGAAAAAGATCTGGAGGGAACCTAGGATTCATGCAGAATTCATTGCTGGAATTCCTCATGCAATTACAACTGAGATTACTGCAAAAAATCTGCTGTGAATCCTCCAGATATTTCCTCAAATGCTCCGGCTATGATTTCTTCAGAAATTTCTACAAGGATTCCTCCAGAAATTTTTATTAGTCTCCCAGTAATTCCAGCTGGAAAATGCTCCCTGGATTCATTCAGGTATGCCTGCTGAAATCCACAAGGAAAACTTGCTAGGATTCCTCCGGTAATTCCTGCTGGGAATCCTTCAGGAATACTCAGGAAAACTTGGAGGACTGCTAAGAGAAATTACTAAAGAACCCAGCTAGAATTGTTGTTTCTACAGAATGCCTGGCCGCTATTACCTGAAAGAATCCTAGCAGAAATTCATGTCGGTATTCCAAGAGAAATTCCTAAAGGAATCAGCAAGAGGAATTTCTATTGGAATTCTTGGAGGAATCACAGATAAGGATATTTATAGGAATCCTTGGAGAAACAACTGGAGAAATCTCAGCAAAAAATTCTAAAATCTGAAAAATCCCGTCAGGCATTTGTGCAGGAATCCCAAGAGGATTTCTCCAAAAAAGGATTCCACCAAGAGTTCCTTTTGGCATTTCTCCGTGGATTTTTCCTTCAGTTTCTTTAGGAATACCACTAGGAAATCCTCTAAAAATCAGTATTATCTCTAGAAATTCTTGCTGGGATCCCTTTAATCACACAGCGCAACATTTTTTTTTTGTCTCAAGAGCAAACTTTTGTGTCTCTGACAGATTTTGGGCCGCTGAATCCGAATCTGGGCTCAGATTTGCTCCAGCGCGTCACAATAGGCTCCTAAAGTCCTATCGGGATTCTTGTTTTAAACCACAATATATGGTTCAAGAGTACATATTTACTCAATTTTTGACGTTTTTATTAACCGTAGTTGAAAATATATAATTTTTATTTTTTTAGCCTTTTGTCTCGTCCCTAGCTTAAAACACATACTTTGAGTGATTTTTTTTCACCGTGTATGTCAGATAGGAACATTTTTGAAATCCCAGTGCGAAAAATGTCGAGCTCAGTCACACAAGGTTGACCTCAAATGTCAAAGTAGAACTATTTACCATTTTACTTATTTCGAATTTTCTCATTATTCCTTTGTTTTTCAAGTTCGAGTAAAGTACAATTCCGATTAGAATACCATGCTTGATCGTATTATTCAATATAAGCGAGATTTCGTCTTTAATTTTAGGACCCTATTTTGAGCTATACCCCAATTTATAGGGAAAAATATGTTATTTTGGGCTTTTTTGACTGCAAGCCATTAAGCATGGAAATATTTTTTAAGCAATCAAAGGGTAAGTTGGTCAATTAACATCTTAATTAACGACTCATGCAAAATACTTCGTTTTAGAAAATCAAATTTAATAGATTTAAGCATTTTATGTTAGTAAGTAAACTTGCATGCAACTTTTGGAGGGAAATATAGTGCCGTAAACCGGGGTCAAATTGATCTTCGGGTCGAAATTGATCAGACGTTTTTCCACTAGAAAAAGCATATTTTTAATAATTTCCTTTTGAGTATCGTGCTGTTGGAATCTGACACGTAATGCTTTTTGTAAGGAAATTATTCAAAAAATGATTTATCTATTCGAAAACGACTGATCAATTTCAACCTGGAGATCAATTTGACCCCGGTTTACGGTACCTAACATAAAATGCTGAATTTTTTAAAATTTGATTTGCTAAAACGAAATATTTTGCATAAGTCGTTAATTTAAATGTTAATTTACCAATTTACGCTTTGATTGCTTAAAAAAATATTTCCATGCTTAAGGCGAAACTGGAATCATTTCCTCACTTTTTGGTTTTTGATTTTTTTTTATTAAATAACGAAGCAATATTTTCAAAATCGGGTTTCGCGCACATGTAGAGGATGGATCAAGGTATCTTCTGATTTTTTTCGTGGGGGATTTTTTTTTTTTCGTTGCAGGAACCATTTCTGAACAAAATTTCACAAAAAAATGGTTTCTGCAAAAATGGAAAACATTTACCACCTCAAAAAAATTCAGACAATACCTTGATCCATACTCTACATGTGCACGAAAACCGATTTTGAAAATATTACTTCGTTATTTAATAAAAAATCAAAAACCGAAAAAATGAGTAAATGCTTCCAGTTTCGCCTTAATGGTTTGCAGTCAAAAAAGCCCAAAATCGCATATTTTGCCCTATAAATTGAGGTATAGCTTAAAATTGTGACGTGCTGCAGCAAATCTGAGCCCGGATTCGGAATCAGCGGCCCACAATCCGTCAGAGACACATAAGTTTGCTCTTGAGACAGACCAATATGTAGTTAGTTTTTGTTTTGCTGTATTATTTATGATAGGAATCAACTAACAATCCATGCTGTAACTTCTGTATAGATATACCCACAGATTTTTTCCATGGATTCCTTAAGAATTCCTCTAGGGATTCTTCCGGGAATTCTTCGTCGTATACTTACAGGAAATTCACCTCAAATTTCTTTGAGAATTTCTGTTGCCGTTGACTCTGGAATGGTGCTGGAATTTCTTCAGGAATTTATGCTGGGATTCTTCAAGCAATTCCTGCTGGAAAATTGAATCAAGAATCTAAGAAGGGCAAGAGTCTAAGAAATCCTAGAAGCAGACCCGGAGAAATTCCAGCAGTAGTTCTTAAAATAATCTCAAGAGCATTTCCAGTAGAAATACTAATTTTCTGAAGAAATCCCTGAATAAATTACAGCAGGAATTGCAGGAGGAATTCCAGCAAGAATTTCTAGTGATGATAAAAGGAGATATCTTGGATGAATGCTTGCAGAAATTTCTGGAGGAATATCGAGAGGAATCCGTCATAAATGTTAGTGGTATGCCTAAAGAAATCCTTTATTAAATTTTTAAAGGACATTCTAATGGAATCTCTCAAAAATCGAAAGCAAATTCTTGTCTGTATTTTAAACAAATTATTCGATGTTGGTTGACGTAAGTTTATTTCAAGAACTAGCAGTTAGAGAAAGACACGGACACGTTTAATGCATTCCAGTGAGCTAATTGCTCTTTGAAGGAAGCACGACACTAGACAACGGACTAGCATGCAACGCCCAGTGGCACAGCCGAAAACTTTTCCTGACAGCTGCGGCGGGAATCGAACCCGCGCTCCTCAGCACGATGCGACTAAAGGCTTGGTGACCTTAGCCGCACGACCACGAAGCCAGTTGAAATGCTTTACTCTATTTAAACCATTAAAGTTGAATAGAAGTGGGAAGCACTATTGTTGAAACGATTGTACTAGTGTAATCGTAAGTCAGCAATAGTGGATCCATTCCCCATTTTAATTAAACTTCAATTAGGACAATGCATTTCAATATATGCACGTTATATGCAATACGCACAGCTTCAACAGCATATGGTTACTTGGGATTAGCTTATTTAAGGCTCATTTTACCTAAATTCTACTGTACTGAATGCTACACAGCCGATAAATGGCCATGAGGTGTGCAGTATTATAGGAGTCCCGACTGTACTTATTTTTAGTAGAAATAATTAGATAAAATGATAAGAAATGCATTTTTATGCCTTTGTTTAACATTTCAAACATATTATCTATGATGGAAAATAGTCAGAAACATACAGAAACTTCACGCAAAATATTCCTTCATCTAACTGAACCAATGAAGCCGAAGTAGCTCTCAGCATGTCAGTGGCAGAAGCAAATCAAAATTCTTGAAATCCACCAGAGGTTCAGTAGCGGTGGATGCGGTTTGTGGCAGGGCCCAGAGACTCCCGCTGGTCTAAGTCCATGTTTATGACAACACGTTATAGCGTGAAGCCATTTAGAGGGATTTGCATTTTTCCAAACTATTTTTTTCATCGGAAGGCAAACTTTGATCCTTTCCGAGTATTCCTCCTCTTCTGGCCTATTCCCTCAGTGCACATATTTTTCGTCATTTTCTTTGGTCTGGTTCGGTCGGTTGGTTCATCAACAAGGAAGAAATTGCTAATATGTAGCTACCTCATGCAAAGACTCGCTCTACTATTCCTAGTGCTTACTTTCGAACCGTGGAGCCCTATGAATAAAATACTTCCAATCCGGCAATTTGTCACGCCGAACGTTCTCTTCATGCCTTCGTTGATATATGAAGATGTGTTAATTTATGGTTTAGAGGAAGAATGGCAGCGTAAAGTAGACCCCGAGAAGTGCTTTGCGAAAGTTTTCCTTTGGATAAAGCCATCACCGCAACTGGGCGTGAAAAATTTAAGCAGGCAAAATTTTATAAATATTGATGGGTGATGGCAAATATTTGTAGGCTCACTTGTTTTGCTGCTGAAGAAAAAACTTGTGACAATGTTCTTTTACATGGTTCTGTTCATTTTCGACTTTCAGCATAACGAATTGTCATGCTCCCTCCATGGTTGGAGTACGTATCTTCAGGTCTGGTTGATTTATTTATTAGATATTGAAAATCTACAAAAATGGTGATGTATGCGGTTCCAAGACTAACTAGACCGTGGTAAATTTGTCCAGCTTCTATTCCTGGTGTGAAGGTGACATTCATCAAGCCAAAATGGGCACTGAAATATTTTTTTAAAGTACCTATTCAAATCAGTTCAAAAATAAAAAATAAAAAAATAAAACAAAAATTCCTTGTGGGAAATTCATGCGAATCGTTCTCCATCGAATTTGTAGAGGTTTACTGAAGTCTATATTTTCTTGCGTTTCAGTCAACCAATTTTCATTGGTGTGATTTTGTTTTTTTTTCAATAAAAAAAAATATTTTTTTCTCAACGTACGTTTGAAATATAAAATGTTAAAGAGTTACAGTAAATTAAAGCATTAATGGATCATTAAAGTTATAACCGAACTTTTTTAATAGTTCTTTCACTTTTTGTTTTCGACCTGAGGGATCCTGATTAGAAAAATACATCAAGTTCATTCTTCTATTCTAGATTCTAGCGCTTGTACAGCCAGTATTGAAAAGCATCCTGTGAATATCAAAAAATCTTCCGGAATTTTCTCGTCAACATAAATATTTGCAGCATATCAGCGATATGATACACTGTGCACTGTGCAGACCAATTGGGTTTGAAGGTAAATTTAGGAATATACGGCAATCAGATTATTGTGCGTGGATTTGCTTAACCCTCTAATAACCAAATTTTGATTTTGATCTAAATATCATTTTTCGTCATCTGAAATCAATTTAAACATGTTTCAGAAGATGATTCTTTTTAATTCTCGATTTTGTGAATTTCGGTTTTTGATTTTTCTAATTTTTATTTTCGAACATCCCCAACATTTTATATTTTTCCTGGAAGCCTATTTGGGTGGCGGATTTTTTTAGATGAAAACATTTTGAGATTTTACGATTATTTTTGAAATATTTGGATTTTTATTTTTTTTTACTGAAAATTTTATTTTCCGTGCAATTTAAAGGAAAGTAATTTTAAAGTGTATTCGACTCCCTTAAACTATTTTACTATGATAGAATGATTTGGGAAAAATTTAAAATATGTTAATTGTAGCTATTCAATACAAAATTATCAATGGCATCTGAAAGGTGACAAAAACATCAATTCTTCAATGATTTAAAAAAAAAATAAATACGGTTTAAAAGACACCAAAAACCATTTTGCGATCTACAGAACAGTCCTAAATATGAGCCAAAAATATAAAAATTTTGTTTGCCCACTAAACAAAAAATACAAAAATACTCAAACTATGTCCCGTCTAAAGGCGGGGTTGGGTATTAGAGGGTTAATGGACCCGACCGTTCGGGACCGCCGTTTATCAGAACGGTCGTTCGAACAGTCGGTGGGTCAAACGTCAGAATAATCTGTCAAACTTGATGTCAAATAGCTGGTAAATAATCACAACTTCGTTGAAGTTAGAAAGTAAAAAGTTCTTCACAAAATACGAAAATCAATTACAGTTTCAATATTGTCGGGCCGCCACCAAACCGGACTTCGCACAATCAAGTCGCGACGCGACCCAACTCGCGACGTTTTTTAATCATGTCAAATGTAGTGCGCATCCTTCCCGTTGTTGTCAGCAACACAGCGCACTAGATGCGAAACAGTTGCGACACTTGTGGACCAAGAAAATGGCAATTTTTGATTGAATGTTGGTCTTGATTCCAACCGGATAGACAATATGAATAACGTTATCTTGGAAAATGTACTCCGAAAACAAGCAAGAAGCAACACAAAGTATCATTGCCTCTAGGGGCATTACTTCCTGGGGCTATCACGCAGTCAACTTGTCGTAATTTATCGTGAATCGAAGACGACAATTACATCATGGATTTCATCATACGAACGAGAAGGTACAATATCTGCGGTTCAACGGTCCAGAGTGTTTCGGAAGTTCGACGAGTATAAACGTAATTGGATAGAGGACCTTTACCGGAAGTGCCCTATACTGTACTTGGATGAAGCTCGTCATAGGTTTATTAACCATTTTGGTGTACCGATCAGTTCGTCATCCATTTGTAAAATCCTGCACGCACACGGAATGTCATGGAAAGCGCTGGAACGTCGAGCTGTTCAAATTCGTGAAGAAGATATCCTTCGTTATTCAAGCGAAATGTCTTGTTTTTCATGGGGATATGAGCAGTTGTTGTTTTTGGATGAAGTTTCATTTGCGAAACGTGAAATGTTCCGTGATCGTGGCTATGGGATGGTGGGAAAAAGCTTAATTTTTCGTGACGAGTTCAGAAGACGACCACGAGTATGTACCCTATGCTTTTTGGGCCAAACGGGAATAGTCGAATAGTTTGAAACAAAGTAAACCTTTACGAGACACAAGTTTTTCGAATGTTGTCGAAAAATGGCCCTCTGCAATGGCTCTGTGGAAAACTACTCGGTGTGGATCATAGATGGGGCACGGATTCACTGTGACGACTGAGACAAGCATATCGTTTTGCACTTAAGATTTTTGGGAATTATTCCGATATGTCTCCCAGCTTATTGTCCTTTCTTTAATCCGATCGAGATCGTCTTTGGCCTAGTTAAGCGATACCTTAAGCGTCACTATGTGGAAGAAGACAAAACACCCTTACATATTGTGGTAGCATCTACTCTCACCCAATTCACTCATTACAATTGCTCAAACCTATTTAGGGAATGCGGTTACTTCCCAAATGGTCGGTTAGATCCATCAGTAAGAAACAATCATTGATCATTTTTGTTGAATGTAAGTCGTATCTCAAGAAAACACAATACATAATTAAACATAAGACATTTTAGCAGTTATTGTTAATCCGAAATTTTTATTCGATCTTGCTACTATCATCATTAAATCAAACGATACTTACACTGCCGTTCTACGCCCGATTGTCCCATGTTATATGGGAATCCCATATAACATGGGACAATTATGCGTAGAACGGCAGTACACTACTAATCAGAGACGAACCAACCAAGGGCTGAAGGTCTCTTAAAAAAAGACAAATCAATCAACTACTACTAATCGTTAAATATGATCAACGTCGATTGAGTCGGTCACTTTAGATGCAAGTCTGCGGCTGAATTCATCTTCTTCACTTGGCAAACACTTTTCCATTGCTTCCAAAAAGGATCTCGAGTTGCAAACTTCCGTCTTCAATTCATGCATCTGAATTTGAGCCTCAGATACGTATTTTGCCAATGTGTCCACTTTGCCGCATAAGTTGTTTACTGTTCCCATCAGGCCATCGATCGTTGACGTTGAAAGCGATCTTCATACCGTCACGAGTAACTTGGAGCTGACTAGCTTCGGATACTGGGATCTGGCGGGGCTTCCATCATCAGTTTGTCGCCATGGTCAGCAGGCTACGCCAAAATGAAATTAGCCCATATTTCCCATGATGACCACAATGCAGTGTAAAGCGGCCTCCAGACGACATCAATATACTGTTGGTTTGAAGAAACACATCAATATATTGACGCCGTGTGAAGGCGACATCAATATATTGTTGCAAATATTGAGGGAAATCAGAAAAGTTTGATTTCGCGTTTCAATATTTCCCCTTATTTCCCCTCGCGGTAGCCGAGAACAGCCGAAGCGAAGCATGTTTTGTGCGTGTCACCGGTATTTGTTTCGATCGGCATGATCCGACTTTGGTATGGAGCGACTCAGTCTGGGTGACCCGGGTTGGACTCGGTGAAAATATTGTTGAAAATTATTGACAAGAAAAATATTGACAATATTTCCGCCGTCTGGGGCCCACTTAATGCGAGTGTTTTTCCTTCAGTTGATTCACACAATCGAAAAGTTTCTCCGACGACAGTGCTCTTGCCCTATCCTTTTCTCCTGGTTGCATCCAGTTGCTTGTTGACGGCTTCCCACAGAGAGTGTGATGTAAACGACGTAGAATATTTGAAAATATGTACCTGTATTTCCTTTCCCCGCCAGCTGGTCAGCAATTTTGAGTTGTCTTGTGGCTCGTTTACTGTGTACATCTTTGTACATCCGTGCTTCAATAAAACGAATTGGCTTAGATCAGTGATGTCAGGAGAATCTTTGGATGACCATTTTATTTGCTTCTCGGAATCAACCGTATCGGCAACAACTTCACGGGAGATGTAATGCTCAACGTTCGCCCAAAGACACATGAGTTGAGTATGTCCGACACGGAAGCGCCAAAAATATTTACCGACCGGACGGGATCTGCCAGATGCTGCGTCTTGAAACACCGTACAAACATTACTCCGATGAAGTGGAACTGAGCATTTTTAAACTCGTAGGACGATAAGTTGACTGTAATGTTCATCCCAGATCTGTTCTCAGTGGTCTCACGCGAGGGTGTGCCAAAAACATCGTATCCCCAGATGCTTCATTTTCATGGCTAGAGCGGGTCACATCTTCAGAACTTGGCGATTTTTGATCCAGGAGTTCAACGTTCACAAAATCCAGATTGTCGATCCCATCTGATTCCTCGTTCCTCTCGAAAAATGGCTCATTGCTTTCCTTGCTGGATTCACTCATTCTGCTGTGGAGGAAAATAAATTTGAGCAACTTTGATTAGAACGCTGCTAATTATTTGTATTATTTACTTACTTTTAGTTGTTACGAGTCGCAGTTACAGTTAAAACTCGTGCACGGCAAATCACAGGAGTACTGATTGTGTTTGTTGTTGTTTTGACTAAGAGTAAATAAACAGTGGATGCATGACTGGGGGGCATGTAAATGCACTTTGCAATGAATGCGTAAAATTAAAAACTAAATGACTTAAACAAAAATCTCAAAATTTTTGATTTTGTTAAATTTAACTTTCGCAATCGAGGGTTTTATATGTACGTAATATCTGAAATTGCAAAATTAATAAATATTCAACTTTAGAATAAACAAAAGATCTTTGATTATAGAAAACATTGATTTCTCACCAGGCACTGATACTCCTCTCGTAATTCACGGCGATTTCCAATTGGCGATTAAAAGTAGAGGTTATGTCGTGAAAATTTGGAAGTTTGAAAGGGAAATACCAGTTCCCCATGAGTTTAATCATCAATTTTTTGGTGAATTTATTGATAAAATAAATTTTCTATCCCGATCCCATATTAAATTTTATCTAACGACTCAATCACTAAAACATGAAATGGGATTTCACAAAACTAAACCTTACTTTAGGAGTTCAAGCAATTTCCCTTGGAATCCATCTTCCAATTAAATTCACAATTCCACGTATGAATAATATAATTAACGTAATGTTTTAAATTTGATAAAGGAAGAAACGGGGACATCCGTATTAACCGTTTCACTTCAAAGGAATGGATTTTGTACGTAGAATCGTTGGAAATGGCGTCGCTAAGAAGGTTAATGCACACTCCTTTCTTGCTAGTAGTTCTTTTTCTGTGATGTGATACAGGTATTTTGGCCCTATAGCCTAGTTAAAAAGCCTAGGCTTTAGCGCTTTTGTTGCTCTCTGAAAAGAGATCGTGAAGAAAAACTTATACAGTGGTGTTTCGGTTTTATCACTAGTCGTTTTAATCACTACTCGCCCAAATTCACGGTTTTCTGTTCGATTATATCACGATTTTAAGTGTAGAATTAGCTCTAAGTTAAAATACACATAAATAAAAACAAAAAAAAAATCACGATTTTCATTTCATTTTTATCACACTTGTTTTAAAACATTCCGAAGTCAATATAAAATCAATACAGCATTGTCCAGTCCACCAAAACAGTTAAAAATATAAGCTACGACTTACAGTCGAACCTCCATGAGTCGATGTTCCTTGACTCGAAATCGACTCATGGAGGTAAATTTTTCCATACTGAAAAAAAATTTCTGGGTTACTATGATGGTCCCTTCAAAAAGCTTCCCAAAGGATTTTTGTTCCATTACTCGATATTTCCTTGAGTCGATGGTCCCTTCAATATCGACTCATGGAGGTTTTACTGTATATATTTTGCAGCTGAACGATTTTGGATTAAAAATATCATTTATTTCTCGTTTCGCTAAACTCACGGTTTCGTTTTTATCACGGTAAATTTTTTTTTGACCGAGATGAAACCGAAAAACCACTGTACACGCATTAAATGGAAAATTTGAACAAACTGGCATTCATCTTACTTCCTTACAAAAATAACGGAGTAGATGGGTGCACCGGTCGAAATTACCTATGTATGAATCTCCTCACATTGCTCAATATATGGCAACGAGAAGGCGGACTCTCTTGCAAGGAGAGCGCACAGGAAGGTGAGATATATGATAGAATACTTTCACACAATGTTTTTTTTTTCATTTTGTTCGCCAGAGTTTTCTTCAAAGTTTCCCACCAACCATTACTCGCCAGACGCGCAATCACACAGAACTGACTTCGTGGTGATCAATGTTTGTACTAAGTACGGTTCCGTTATAAAGACATCGACCACGTAGTTTGACAGTGCGCGGAAAATGACGGCTCCAGAGCTCTTCTTTTGGATACCCTTGAGTCCCGAGGTACACAACAGCTTTTGTTCTTGTGAGAGATGTATTGGGGACCCGTGATGTCAAATACATGGGATTCGCTTGTATTCTTGTCCATTTTTTTCTCTGTTTTTGCCTTTCTTCTGGAGTCTTGGCCATCCAGTAAAAGAATAACCTGTGGAGCGGACCTGGTGTAATGGTTAGAACACTTGACTATCACGCCGAGGACCTGGGATCGAATCCCACTCCCGAAAAACTCGCAAAATGTGAGTTCTTCTTCGGAAGGGAAGTAAAGCATGGGTCCCGAGATGAACTAGCCTAGGGCTAAAAATCTCGTTAATACAGATAAAAAATAAAATAAAAGAATAACCCTCTGAAATCTGGTATCCAATAGCTACAAAGGCAACGGATGAGTTTCAGAGAATCCCTTTAAAGATCCCTTTCCAAGTCCATGAAAGGAACTTGTTAAAAAATAAACATTAACGAGTTTATCTTCTTGTTACTACAGAAATAATATCCTTAATGTGAATATATGACGAAGCCACACCTCGAATTTTTAAGAGCACAAATCTGAGGAACCGAAAGTCAGATTGGGCTGAAAAGTTGATCGATTGATTACCCGCTGGTGATGACCAATCGATCAACATTTCACTCGGTTCTTTAGATTTGAGCCCTTGAAAATTCGAGGTTTGGCTTCGTCATATCTTCACCTTAATGTGATAGTTTTGCCACTTATATGAACAATTTAATAGTATAAATGATATAGGGTGACGATGGTTAATATCGGCGGGTTTGTTCTCTTCGTCATGAAGGATTTTTGTCGGACAAATTCCCTGAAACTTGGTCGGGAAGGATTTGAGGCCATTTTTGAGTTCAACAGCCTTCAAAAAACCCTCCACGACGATTGCTCTCTTCGTAAATACACTATTCTGCCGTCTGCCGAAAATACACTATTTCCCCTACTATCAAAATCTAAGATGTTTATCCAAATTAGGCATATTCACGTGGAAACTAGTGCAGTTAGTCACAATTGGTAATTATTTTAGAAGTAACAAGAAGAATAACTCGTTAATGTTTACTCTCCTGGACCATGTTCTGGCCAAAATTCGCATCCAATCATTTTTTTAATGTTTTATCTGGATGAAATCCGCAAGCTCTGAATCACATTTAAACCATCGCGCAGTGATAATGACACTGTTGCAACCTACATTTGTTGCGACAAACCACTCAATGCGGCATAGGTTTATCCTTACTTGAACATGATAGGATAAAGATCGTATTCCACGAGTTAACAAATTTTTAAGCCTTGCATTGCGATTTTCGAGAGGTAACTTCAAGTCGGTAAACACTGCAACACTGTTGAAGATCTACCATCAAACAGATCCGATTTTGTATTAGCAATAATTATTATAATCGATTATACACGAGTTGAAAAGTACGCTTCAAATTAAGCTTTCGTTTTGCCTGCAACAAAAAAAAATTGAGATCATATTATCATCTGTTACCGGTTGGGATAAAGAGTAATCGCTGAGCCTTTTTTGTTGCTCGTTTTGTGCGTCTTTTGACATATTTTTCATTGTCCGCAAGAGATAAGAGGTAAAACCTTCACATAAATGTCATGCAATTTATGTATAGCCTAGTGTATAGCGCTCTTTTGCTGATATATGAATTTTGGCAGACTATAGTGGGCTGGTCACAAAAAACAAACGTCGAAAACAACTTGTTATTCGTTGTAAACACTTCTACGCTTGTTTCACTCGATTGAAATGAAAATTTGTGATTAGAAAAGTGTCCTTTTAATGACGAGTTCAGTTTCACTATTTTTGCATAACACTAGTTTATATGAGAAAAATGGTACAATACTAAAACCAAATTTATTTTAATTTTCCCCGATGAAAGATTTTCTGCCCTCCAGAATCATTTTCTTTACGGTTAAGGCTAACTTATAACGAAAAAATATTTTAGGTTCATGAAAGTGCGATAATAATCATGTTTCAGCACACCGTGTAAGCCTCCAATCATCTCAAGCACGGGAGCTGATAGGGCAACCAACATATTATAAGACTCAAATTTTGGGCCCTGGGACTGCTCGGTTCTGGAAGAGTACCGGCTTAAGCCCCAGACAGCTGGTCTAAGCCGCGGCCGTCTACGGGGTGGGACTCCAAAACCTCTTTTAGTCCCAGGTCTCAGGGCGTCTGGCGTGGGGAGGTTTTCGGGCGCGAGGAACCTGAACTAACAACTTTAATGTGGGTACAAATATATTAAAGAACTTACGTCAATGCCGAAAGGATTGTTCGGTGGGTTTGATGGCGGCGCAGGGTTCAGTTGGCGGGAGCAGGGTGGCGACGGAAGGGTTCGGTCGCAAGGGATCCGGGCTTCGGGGTCCCGAAATCGGCCCCAAGTCCGGCCGGGGTGCCGGCAACTCCTACAGGAATGGCAGAAAACCCCTTCTTCGGCCGCTGAGGGTGAGCGAAGCGGTTACTGGAGATACTTGCGGTGATCGGGAGCGTTTGCTATAGAACTCGGTGACACGTGGTACGAGCGACGGATGCAAACGGCAACGGCAGTGATGGCCCGCTCCTAAAACGACCCAGGGAGCTCGAGATCGACCACAATACCGGCCGGGATGGCGGAAAATCTGTTTGGGATCACCAGACGGCACGCCGAGGGTCAAGGGGTACTGGCTGAGGCTGTCACGGAAAATGTCCGCGTTCAAAAGGCTTCGTGGGCAAGCGCGCCGCAGGCGCTCGACGAGATGGTTCCGAAGGCCGGGAGTGCGGCCCACTCGATGGCAGTCTGGGCCTGGGTTAACGTGTCGCGAAGCGGCGACAGCCGGGTTACCGTCTGTTGATGAAGTGGCCGCACTTTGTAACAGTGGAATGGCGGTCACAACTTCTGTGGCTTCGTTGAGAGCTTGATCGCCTACGGTTTCTCCGAAGTCCAGGAAAAGCGAGAGTATGAACTCCGAGGCGGCTCTCTGATCGTCGGTGTCACGATCGGAAAAAAACTTTGACTGGCAAACTAGCCACTAATTGGTTGGTCGCAAAACGTGTCTTTCGTTCAACTGCCTCACACTAACTGCCTTCTCTCGCTCGGCGTCCGTATCTTCCCCGTCTTCATACGGACACCCACTCACTCACCCACTCATGGTCACCACGCGTTTACCTGTTTCCGCCCACGCGCGGTACTCATATTAGCAATCGCTGTCATCATAGTCGCTCATCCACCTGTTCTGCGTTGTGAATGTCAACCCACCGAACGCCGTATTTAAACACACCGTTGGTTCGAACTAATTAATACAAATATTGTTCCCTATTTTCCCGCGCTCGATATGGTAAACTGAATCAAATGTTACTGCTGGTAACATATCCCCCCTCTGGTCGGATAAAGAAAGCTATTTACAACATACATACATATTGAAAGAAATCAGAAATTTATCGCTTAACTAATAATAAACAAAACACCATTCTCCCGAAATCAGTGAACAAAATTATAACAATACTCATTATATCACCCGTATACTAGAACTCTGACGAAACAAAACATGCATTGTTCTTTTCTCCATATCACGAGTACGTATCGGACTACCATAACACTCAAAATCCCCAACGATCATCCAACCAAAACAATAACATCGAACAGTTTGGGGCTCGTTCGAAGAAGCCTAATCTAAACAAACAACGGATTCTACTCAACGTTCCACGCAACACGCACTACGCAAACCGGGCCAGAGAGAATGATACCGCGCCGCGCCGACGAGCCACATGTTGAATGTAGGAAGGTACAATTTAACCTAAACTGGTGGATCTTTCACCGCTACGTTCGGATGCTACATAACTAAAGATCGGTCTTTTCGACCTAATTCGCCAACACTAGTTCCTAGAAAGACAATATAACATTTCGTGTTTCCCGTCTTTTATCAGGGCATTGTTTGGACTAAATACATAAACGCTGTGCGTCTACCCCTATTTCAAATAGGTTCGGGTTTTCGTGCAGTTTCACGATGTGAATAAGGTTACTGACCTATAGAATCGTTTTTCGTTTCTGTGAACCAAAGGATCAGTTTACCGGTAGTCCTCAACAAGAGAGGATCGACTTGCGCGCGCGACTTTAAAAAGGTGTGAACTATTGGACGTCTCCATTTCACTAAACAAAAAAACCATTATCTACCGATCAAAGTGACTCAGCATGCCTATAGGAAGTGCCGGTCCCGTCCATGCCCCGCGGAAAGCAGGATGGGTCAAAATGCTTTTCTCAGGCTAAAGGTGAGATACCCACTTAGGTCGAAATTTGACAAGGTTATTTAAAGGTCTAATATCATAATTACTAATTACTTTTCAGCTCTGAGATTCAGAGACTCAGAACGCAACAGTTTATTGAAATGGAACTACGCTGGCTTAAGCAAGCACGCCGGCCAAACGCCGATGTTTCGTCCCTCCTGATCGATGAGCTCATACGACGACGAGCCATGCTTAGCGACCACTTTACAAGGTAGGAACTGGGCGCCTAACTTTGCATTATAAAACTCTAGCGCATTTGATAATTTCGTGTTCCGTTTGTATACGGTATCACCAACCGCAAACGGCTTCGCATGCTGACGAACCCGCAAATTATATGTACGCGACGCTTCCGTGTGAGCTTTTTCGAGGTTTCTACGGACTAGATGGAACATTTTTGGTGATTCTTCGCGGATCCGTGCTAGGCGCGCTTCGACCGACGTTTCGTCCTCGTTCTCGTAGTTGCTGTGTTCGTCTCCCTCGAGAACCACTTCCTCTCCCCTCGCAACACGAAACGGAGTAAATCCCGTAGAGGAGTGAACTGTCGAGTTTATGACGACTTCAATTTCGGACAATCTCGTATCCCACTCGCGTTGATTATCTCGCGCGTACGACCGAAGAGACGTGTTGATTGCCCGGTTCACCCGCTCTACGGGGTTGGCCTGAGAGTGGTGCCGAGACGATAACCAGTGTTTAATTTTGAAGCGATCTAGCATCGCTTTAAACTCTTTCGACGTAAAAGTAGTCGCGTTGTCGGATAACAGTATCGCGGGAACCGAGTTCCTATGGAACCAATGACGTGTTAGCTCTGTGCAAAGAGTTTTTGAACTAATTTTTGAGAATGGGTGTAATTGTACCCATTTCGAGAACAGATCCAACGCGACCAGGACGTATTGGTTGCCGGATTTAGAACGCGGTAACGGCCCGATATAATCGATCGCGATAATTTGCCACGGTCGCGACGGAGTCCGCATGTCACCCATTGGAGGTGTCGTAGAGGAGTTTGGAGGTTTGATCATTTTACAAACGTCACACTTTTGAATGTAGGTTCGTATTTGGCTCACCATTTTGGGCCAGTAGTAATGTTGACGAATTTTAGCAAGGGTTTTTTCCACGCCGACATGCATAAAATCGTCGTGACATGCTTTAAATATTGCGGTGCGCGATTCAGGGCTTGGAATTACCTTCCAATCGTAACGGTGATCGGAAAGATCATTGTTGAAGACAAACTTCTTTAGTTGTTCTCCATCAACTCGGAAATCGGGATAGTCGTCGGGTCGGTTTAGGACAGAGAGTTTCAGGTCCGTGTACCACGAAGATGGTGAAGTGGCCGATATTGACATAACGCTTCTTGAAAGCGCATCGGGCACGACATTGTCTTTGCCGCGCTGATGCACAATCGTCATGTCGTACATTTGAAGTGAAAGACTCCAGCGACTCAGTCGCGAAGAAGTCTTCCACTTCGTACGCATGATAAAAGTCAACGCGGACGAGTCAGTGACCAGTACGAACGGGCTGCCTTCAATATAGCCTCGGAAGTGTTCTATTGATAGTAGAGCGGCCAGCCCCTCCTTTTCGGTGGCATGGTACGCGCGCTCTTGCGTCGTCAATTTTTTTGAAAAATACTCGATCACTCGCTCCTGGTCATTGATCTTTTGTGTCAACACTCCGGCGACGGCGAGATCACTCGCGTCGGTGTGTATTATAAAGTTCTGGTCGAAGTCGGGACTTGACAGCACCGGAGAAGTGATTAATTTCTCCTTTATTGCCTGAAATGCTTCCTCCGCCTCCGGTGTCCATCTCACTGACTTCGAAGCGGACTTCAGAAGCTCTGAGAGGGCTGCGGTCGTCTTACTATATTCGGGGATGAACCTCCGATAGTAATTTGACATCCCGAGAAATCGGCGGAGTTTGGTGATTGTCGTGGGACGTTCAAACTCTACTATGGGCCTTATCTTCTCAGGGTTGATTCTCAAACCCTGAGAGGAAAGTATATAACCCAAGAAGGGGATTTCACTCAGGCAAAAGTGGGACTTTTCAAGTTTTATCGAGAGATTTGCCTCTCTCAGACGTCTCGCAACCTCTTCGAGAAGCCGGACGTGTTCCTCGAATGTCTCCGTGACTATGACGATGTCATCTAAGTACACGAAGACATTCGGTTCCAGTACACCGTGGCCTAACACTCGGTTCATCAATCGGGCCAGCGTGGCTGGACTATTGATCAAACCGAATGGAAGGCGGGTGAACTGGAACATCCCCTTCCCTTGCACGCTGAACGCACAATACTTCCTTGATCCCCGGGCCAGTGGAATCTGCAAAAAGGCCTCCGTGAGATCAATGGTCGAAAGGTAATTGGCGCGAGGCAAGCGGCCGAGAATGCGTCCAGGGTGCGGAAGGGGATAGGCGTCACGCACGGTCCTCTCGTTGAGCTTGCGAGCGTCGAGACAAAGCCGAATAGCCCCTGAGGCTTTTCGGATTGGTACTATGTTAAGTGACCAATCGGAGTTGGACTCTTCGATTATCCCGATTTCGAGTAATCGATCAATCTCCTCAAACAAACTCATTTGAATTTTGGGAGCTATGGGGTATGGGTAGAGGCGAATCGGTTTACACAGTTTGCTTTCCTCTTTAAGGACGATTTCATGTTCGCAAAGAGGCGTTGTGTCGAGCGTGTTCAAAGCCGGTGTTTTGAACTGCAGCTTCAATTTTTCCAGTCGCTGCTGCTGTGCTTCACTCAAACTCTGCGGAGTGGTTGTCGAAATGGGCTCCCCTTCGGTCCCGTTTCGCGTAATCGTGGAAATGGCTGGATAAATCCGAAACAGCCTCCAAAAATCCATCCCGCAAATACAGTCTTTAGTAAGACGAGGCGCTACTAAGGTGGGCAACACTCTAGTCTTACCATTGAAAGAAAATGGGAGGTGGACCTCGCCAAGTATTTCTAACGAGGAACCGTCCGCAGTTCGAAGTTCTACCGCCTGAGCTGGTTCCTTCAACTGTATGTTCTTTAACTTTTGGAAAACAGCTGCGTTGATAAACGTAAGGTTGCTACCGCAATCGAGGAGCGCATTGACAGAAATATCGAAAATCTTTAGTTGTGCATGGGGTCTATCATCAGTTATACTGTTCAGGGTTATTTTATGGATTTGGGGTAAGCTACCGTCTTCCTCTTCTTCGTCATCTGATCTCTGATTGTACAGGTAATAGAGATCAGGTAACCACGTTTCTGGAGCTCCTCCCGATCGCGCTACGTGGGGGCCCAGCGACTTTAGGGCTTCCCCAGCCCGTTTTTTAAACAGTATGGGCAATTGTTAGTCGTGAAACCAATTAACGCACACCGATTGCAAAACACTCTTCTGGGGATTGGGCATTCGGAGAGGTTGTGATACTCTCGACAGTTGAAACATTGCCCTTCCTCGGGTGGAGAGTAGTTGGAAATCAATTTTAGGAGAGCACTCGGTTTACTAGGCCCCGGTTTTGGGTCAGGCGGTGACCCTTCTGACTTCCCTGCCTTTTCGAATGGGTTGCGCTTTGAAGTTGGCCCCGGTTTAGAATCGGGTTTAGAATTGTTAGATTCGGGCTTTGAGTTTTTCGGGAGTGCTGGTGAACTTCTTTGTCGATTTTGATTGACAAAAGTCTTGCTACCCGTAGCGTTTCGACTGTTGTAGTCAATTGCACAGGTTTCCCTCTTAGGAGGCCCGAAAACTTTGGTAAAGGCGGAAAAATCTGTGGCGTCCAGATCTTTACCGATCGTCAACAGCTCCCTAAGTGTGGTAACATTCTTACCCACCAGTGCCTTGCGACAATCGTACCTCAAATTGGTTTTTAGAACCTCTAGCTTTTCGGAATCGGCCAGGGGGTGACTCATTGCTTGGAACAGCTTGTTCACTTGCAGATAATACTGCTGAAACGATTCCCCCTTCTGCTGGCGCGTTTGGTAGATCTTGGTACGTAAAACCGAGTCGAGATCAGGGTGTCTGAACTCGTTTTGCAGTTCCTGTACCAGTTGTGGCCAATTCTGTAACAAGCGTTGATTTCTACACGAAGTATACCAACTAAGAGCGGCACCTTCAAAAAGGTGCACCGCTGAATCAAACAGGTCCAATTCAGTCGCGTGTTCAGAAAGCGCGAGTTGTTCAATGTGGGACAAGAACTCGTTGAGTCCTAGTCCATGGTCATTTCCTGAGTATTTTCTGACCTTCCACTGTGAAACGGGAGTCATTTTGCGTAGCGGAGCAACAGCTGGCACGAAAGAACCTGTCGGACCGACTGGTTGACGTGGAGGCAAATTGTTTTGAGGATTTGGAGATTGGTTGTGGTTACCCACAGCGAACGGACTAAATGTGAATTCATCAATCCGGCGTATGAACGACTCATTCCCATTTCCTCCCTGAGACACAGGTGGAGGGTATGAAATGCCGCCACTGGTCGAAGAAGTGGGGATCGTAGTCCAGCGTGCTTGTCTCCCATCAACTTGTCTTTGACTTTGTGATGAAGCCGGTCCAGATTGGTTAGGACGCACATCATCACTGCGAAAAGGGTTTGAAGAATTTAGTTGCGCCGAAGACGGCCTTGGTGGAACTGGAGGAGGAGGGCGCTGTTTGCGCATCTCTTCCTTCAATCCACTCACCTGAGAAGCTAACGCTTTTATGAGACTGCCAATGTCAGTCATCGCTTGGTTAAAGTCTGTTTTTGAGACGAATTGTGACGAGTCCGATTTCTTCGGTATAGTCCCGGTAGCCGTAGTCGCGGTTGCCGACGCTGGCGCTGGCACATTCTCGCCTCCTGCCGCTTCATCTAACAAAACATCCGATTCTGAGCCCGCTTCTCCACCCGTCATGAAAAATTCTTGTTCTGACCAAAAGTATTCCGAAAACAAATTCAACACCTTCGCAAATTCCTCACTGCTTCTGGGTTTTAATTCACCCACTGCATGGTTCTTAATAATCGCCAGGCGGTGGCCCAAATGCAACAAACGGGACCGGCAATCCTCTACCTGAGTTCGCGGCTCTGACGACAGTTTTCGAAGGAGTTGAGAAAAAATTAACTTACACGCGTTAAGGTCCATTTCTGGGTCTAAATCGTAGTGAATGATAAACTCATGTCCATCATTCTCTTCTTTCATAATCTGGCGCAGCCTGCGCCTACGCTTCACACGCGACTCGTCGTCGCCAACTACAACATTTCGCAAAAGTAGCTCGTAATCGAGCTCACCGGGCTCGAGGTGGTCTACACGCATGCTGCGGTAGAGCGTCCCGAAATCGGGACCCGAAACCGACAACCGTGGCATTGTTAATGAAATGCCTAAGAAACGTGGAACGTGAAGTGTTTTCGCTGTACAAAATAAAGAATTTTACGGGCTTTTCAAATCGCGAACTTACCCGAAATTATTCTACGCTATCTGTGATGATTTTCTGACAATTGGAAACGAGCTATTTGTTTTATCACTCGTGTTAAAGAGTAAAGACTAATCGGTTTTGCCACGTGGCGCACTTTAACCACCGCGAAAAAATTGGATTTGTCACTGATTTCAGCTGAACGATGCGACCAGAGAGGTTTTATTTTAAAGGAATTGAAAATTACTTGAAAACTCCCCCAACGCACAAAAGGAAAGTATATCCGAGGATATATTTTCCCTCCTGAGATCCTCTACTAGGATATTCACGTTGGGCGCCAGTATAAGACTCAACTTTTGGGCCCTGGGACTGCTCGGTTCTGGAAGAGTACCGGCTTAAGCCCCAGACAGCTGGTCTAAGCCGCGGCCGTCTACGGGGTGGGACTCCAAAACCTCTTTTAGTCCCAGGTCTCAGGGCGTCTGGCGTGGGGAGGTTTTCGGGCGCGAGGAACCTGAACTAACAACTTTAATGTGGGTACAAATATATTAAAGAACTTACGTCAATGCCGAAAGGATTGTTCGGTGGGTTTGATGGCGGCGCAGGGTTCAGTTGGCGGGAGCAGGGTGGCGACGGAAGGGTTCGGTCGCAAGGGATCCGGGCTTCGGGGTCCCGAAATCGGCCCCAAGTCCGGCCGGGGTGCCGGCAACTCCTACAGGAATGGCAGAAAACCCCTTCTTCGGCCGCTGAGGGTGAGCGAAGCGGTTACTGGAGATACTTGCGGTGATCGGGAGCGTTTGCTATAGAACTCGGTGACACGTGGTACGAGCGACGGATGCAAACGGCAACGGCAGTGATGGCCCGCTCCTAAAACGACCCAGGGAGCTCGAGATCGACCACAATACCGGCCGGGATGGCGGAAAATCTGTTTGGGATCACCAGACGGCACGCCGAGGGTCAAGGGGTACTGGCTGAGGCTGTCACGGAAAATGTCCGCGTTCAAAAGGCTTCGTGGGCAAGCGCGCCGCAGGCGCTCGACGAGATGGTTCCGAAGGCCGGGAGTGCGGCCCACTCGATGGCAGTCTGGGCCTGGGTTAACGTGTCGCGAAGCGGCGACAGCCGGGTTACCGTCTGTTGATGAAGTGGCCGCACTTTGTAACAGTGGAATGGCGGTCACAACTTCTGTGGCTTCGTTGAGAGCTTGATCGCCTACGGTTTCTCCGAAGTCCAGGAAAAGCGAGAGTATGAACTCCGAGGCGGCTCTCTGATCGTCGGTGTCACGATCGGAAAAAAACTTTGACTGGCAAACTAGCCACTAATTGGTTGGTCGCAAAACGTGTCTTTCGTTCAACTGCCTCACACTAACTGCCTTCTCTCGCTCGGCGTCCGTATCTTCCCCGTCTTCATACGGACACCCACTCACTCACCCACTCATGGTCCCCACGCGTTTACCTGTTTCCGCCCACGCGCGGTACTCATATTAGCAATCGCTGTCATCATAGTCGCTCATCCACCTGTTCTGCGTTGTGAATGTCAACCCACCGAACGCCGTATTTAAACACACCGTTGGTTCGAACTAATTAATACAAATATTGTTCCCTATTTTCCCGCGCTCGATATGGTAAACTGAATCAAATGTTACTGCTGGTAACAATATTTTGGACACAGCAACGCGCCAATATGTTTTGGACACTCAAGGCAAAAACAAATGAAAGTGTCTGAAATATATTGGCGTAACGGTGTGTCCAGAATACGTTCGTTCCCCTATATAGCGAATTATTATATCACATAGGGTACGAGCACCGGTTTTGGCCAGTCTAAGGAAAATCATTTATATAAAAATAACCAATAATCCTATGAAAACTACAAATGTGCCAAATGAAAGGCTTCAATCTATATTTAGTTGAACAAATGCAGAAATCATGCTAATGTTTATTTTATGTATTAAAACTGGCACAAATCTCCCGTTCGATGGAATATATCTAATGAGTTGAATCAAATTCCGGCTGTCTGAAGCATCGGGTAATTTGAGTTTTTCACCCACATGGAAATAATTTACTACGGTGATGTCTCAGGTATATGGAACGGGTTTTAGCTTTTCGTAAAGTGGTAAAAAGTTTACATTTGCACCAAATTTCATTGAAAAATTCAATTATTTTTCAATAATGATTTCAATCTTAATTGGAACCATCGTAATCATAATTTGAACCAATTTTAATCTAGATTTGAACTACTGTAGCAGCAGCTCGAGCGATTCCCACAACAGCCAATTCCAATTCCAATTCCATGCTTAACAACTAAAAATCACATGGATCTTCTAATTATCATAACTATTTTAAATTAGGCAGAGGAATTTCAACACAGATTGCTCGGAATTCTTCAGGAATTTAGAAACTTCCATCTCAAGAGTATCCACTAGCCCAGTCTGCAGGCCAACACTGGAAGCTCGTCCTCTTGGAATTTCTTCGGGAATTCATCTAATGAGTTCCCAAATATGATGATAGCTCCCCCTCGGTTCCATCAACAAAAAGACTTTTGAACCATTTCCGGCATGAACGATGTGCAGATTAGAGTGGGCTCGTTGAATTAAAAAGTTTTAGTGTCCAGTTTTAAGGAACTACATTAGATAAAAATTATAAAAAAAAAAAAAAAACTTCATGATTCACGTATTCATCAGACTATCAATAGTTTTAGTTTAATATTTAGACTTTTGGAGCTGAAAACTCCACTAAAATTCATTTTTTCCCCTCAATCCATTTTTTACGATAGCCGAAACCAGTCGCAAAAAATATACTTGAACATGTTTAAAACTACAATTCAATTTAAACATAATTCAAAGCAATGTGTAGAGTGATTTTTTTTATTGTTATTGGAACATGTTTGAAAATTTCAAAATCTGTGGACTTATTCCTTTAAAAATAAAAAAGCTAAATTTTCAAGTTTTCTCAAAACTTTGAAGTACCCGTAAGCACAGGCAAAATCTTATTTTCTAAAAACGTCAATCAAATATCTAAAAAATATGTTTTTAATGTGATCTTCTAAAAAAATCGGAAAAAATAGTTTACAGTACATGAATTCAGCAAAAATATAAAAAAAGTAGTTTGAACAGAGTTCAAAAGTTGATTTTTTGTTATGAACATTATAGATACAAAGCTCGTTTTGATGTATAAAATCGTTACAGATATCGAAGAATATACTTAAAATAAAAATCCAAAAATATAAAAATAGTTGTTTGTTGGGCCGCTCATGAACCACGTAGACTTTTTGGGGGGAGGGGGTGGGTATCTGGCCGAAGTCTATGCTCCATACATTTTTTTTTATATGGACAAATGCCTACAGGGTGCGGCAGGAAAAAATGCGAAAAGTTCAAGGCGCTATCACACGCTGAATATGGGATATATATGACTATTTTTTCGTGACAGTGTATCAGTCAACGTCTATATTCTAGCACTACAAAATAAAAATGAACATATTCGATTTTTAACATGTGGTAATGTAAACCTAAGAAGTTGGTATCAATAAACTGCGCGCCCAATGGTCATAAGACAAAATGGCTAGAATAGTAAAAAAATATTCTTCAGTTCGATAAAACCTTTGTTTCGCTACACGTCGGTTGTTTTTCTTTGAAGCTGCAGTTTTCATCGGAAATTTGATATGTTATAAGACTGAAATATACGTAAGATCGCGATCCAAGTATCAGTTTCGTGGCCTTTAGTTTAGGCCTGTAATCAGTTTCCCAACATCGTAGTGTATATTCCATAAATATCGGAATCAATTTTCAATCTCAGCCATTGCAAACACTGAGACCAAGTTTGTTTCGCTGTGCGCTGTGCAGAATGTTTACGAGATCAACAGAAAACACAATGAGGATCTGCAAACAATGCATCTCTTCAATTGCTAGAGGTGACGACTGTATCGCTTGCGAAGGTTTTTGTGGCAATGTGTATCACATTAAATGTGTCAATCTTAGTTGTGAAGATTTGAAGGAATATCTAGAGAAATCCAATATGTGGTGGATTTGCGACCCGTGCATGCAGCAGATACGAAGCATTCGAAATGACCGTTTACCCCAAAAGAATGATAATCATCAGGCTAGCCCCCTACCAGATTCTGTGGAAGCAAAGTTGTCATACGACGTTGAAATCTTGGAGATGAAGAAACAAATCTCTGCCATTCAGGATACTCTTAGAAATGCTACTATTGTGGAATCTGCAGCTGACAATCAATCTCTACGAATCCCTAGTGTTGAGCCTCCTGGTGCTCAGTCTTCTCCGATGTCGTCATCAAGCCTGTCATCAAGACTGTTATGCGGAACACGAAGCTCTAGCAATCCAAATACTTCCGTTGCTTCCGGCGTATTGGATGACAAATGTTGGCTCTTTTTCACGAGACTGAAGAACCACGTTACTGAACACGACATAGCCAAGATGGTCGCGGATAACCTGGGTCCAGATGTTGCTGCAACAGTTAGAAAGCTCGTCCCCATGTGGAAAGATCCATCGTCATTGCCGTATATTTCCTTCAAGGTCGGTATTGAGGCTCGTTTAAAAGGACTGGCGTTATGCACATCGACTTGGCCAACTGGAATTTATTTCAGAGAATTTCACACCTACTTGTGGGAGCCGTAGTCATAGTTTCATTGTGATCTAAGGATAATAACAATGTGTAGTAAAATTCTTTGTCATGTAATAACTGTTAGACAACCATTTGAATTAATTTATGCTTGAAATTTCTGTTTGATATTATGTTTGTGTTACTGTTCAATATGCTATGTATTTCCATATCAAATTTCAATAAGATCTGTACAAGATCAGTTGGAATAACAAATAAACAAATAAACAAATAAACAAATAAAAACCAGACCATACTAATCCAAAGCCATGTAGTATACCTGGTGAAATAAACACATACACGCAAATAAAACCGTTCCAGAAAACGTCAACTTTCAGTCACGAAATCTGGAACGAGCTGGAACATGGCTTACGATTGTACACCATGAATAAAAATCATGGATTCACGAACAACAAGGAACAATGTTCCGCAAACTAAACGTAACGCCAGCGAAATCGAGCACTGGCACTACGGAAAATCACAGAAACGTGATTTTCGTTCCAGAAATCATCCATCAGTTCATGAGAGTGGCAACATTGTTTTCAAAGGCGAGAACTTTGTTCACGGCTACGTTCCCATAAACGCGATTTTGTTCACGGACATGAGAACCTACTTCACGGTCGGTATTTAGTCGACGATAAATTTCAAGGCATTTTCTTTGTGTCGTAATAAACTTTTGTCTACGTTTATTTTGACTTTTACAATATACTTACCTATCACAATAAAGAAAAACTGCCGCACAATATGCTGATACACATTTCGATAACGACAAATATCGTAATTCAATGAGCGGAACCATTCGGCAACAATAATTACTGTTGGTTTTTTTACACAGGCACTTGCGGCAATCGCTTGCATAGGGTCAATATAGAAAAAAAAATCCACTAAAACACAATTAAGCAACTCACATACAGGACCAAACACATAACTGCAATTGCACTGAACTTTTTCACATTGAGGATACTTGATTAAACTATAAAAATATCTTTAGCAAGCAACAGAAACCAATTTAACGAGAGTAGACGTTCGCGACACTTGTATGGACAGTAGCTGCAGAGAGGCTGTTTTTGTGCGTGCGTTACCAAACATGACAGCACGCATGAACGGAGTTCCGGATAGCGGAACTAAATCACGAATGTGATTGTTCTGGATCGCAATATCGCGATAGCAGTTCACATTTTTGCAAAGCGTTATGAAATAGACAGACCAATCGAACGACCTCAAAGTGTGTTCCTAGATTTGTGACAATTCATCTCGAAAACTGGATTTTCTCATCACGTTAACTAGAACTACAACACGAAATTGAATAAGATGTAAGTTCCGCTTCTCGTGATATTTTGTTTCGGAATATCGGAACGATTTTATTTGCGTGTATATGTGATGATATTGTAGAGAAAATTAAGAGTTTTGTTTTATCAGATATGAAATTTAGCGACCTGTGTACTTTTCCAGTGGTTTGAAAATTTTGATTGTCTTTAGCTTCAGGCACCGTCTTGTAAAGGTTTGTGACCAAAACGGGTTTTTTTTAATAACTTTTCAGAAAATAAACCTGTTAGGGATCATGTAACGTTGAAACATAGATTGTTTAACGTCAAATGGACAAAAATGAGGTTTGAAGTTGAAAAACACTTTCGCATTTTTTCCTGCCGCATACTGTACAAGGGAGTGGGGGGGGGGGGGGGGTTGTCTGAGATGGACAAATTTTGGTCTAGGTGGTTCATGAACAGCCCCTTAAGAAAATTATTATTTTCTCGTTATGCGTAGGTGTGCTTTAGTATCTAGGAATCTATGAAAAAAGGTCGAAAGACATATGGTCGAAGGACAAAAGTTTTAATGAACAAAAGGTCGAAGGGACAAAAGGTCGAATGGACATCGAAGTCGAAAGGTCGAAGGGATAAAAGGTCGAATGTACAAAAGGTCGAATGGGACAAAAGGTCGAATGGGAAAAAAGGTCGAATGGACAAAAGCCAAAAGATCGAATGGGACAAAAGGTCGAAGGGACAAAAGGTCGAATGGACAAAAGATCGAATGGGACAAAAGGTCGAATGGACAAAATGTCGGATGGGACAAAAGGTCGAATGGACAAAAGGTCGAATGGGACAAAAGGTCGAATGGACAAAAGTCAAAAGGTCGAATGGACAAAAGGTCGAAGGGACAAAATGTCGAATGGACAAAAGATCGAATGGGACAAAAGGTCGAATGGACAACAGGTCGAATGGGACAAAAGGTCGAATGGGGCAAAAAGTTAAATAGACTAAAGTCAAATTGGAAGACATGAAAAAGTGATCAGACCTTGACAGAAAAACAACGATTGAAATTCCGGTAAAAAATATAACCAGTGATATCAAAATTATTCAACAGTTTCAGCTAGAAAAGTATCTAGTAGAACTAGTAGAACTTGCATTACCTATAACTATGCAGCAATTCATTACCGCATTGCAAAAGTTCCCCAAAAATGATAGAAAGTAATGTTATTTATTAAAGTTTAATGTAGAAAACAATATTAATTGAAAGAACAATGGATAGCAGGAGGATCAATCATAGGATTGAAATATTGTCATTTGCAACTCCAATCATTACAGCGATTTTGTAAAGCCAAACAGTCTTTGAATTAGAGAAGGACGAATCTCTGGGTATTATATGAGCAAATAAAACGAAATTATTCACTTACAGTATAATTAATAGGAACTACCTATCAATCCAAGAGGGGATGATCACTAAGCATATTCCGTCAATGAATATTTCTGCAGTAAAGTTAGGAAGAACAGCCAATGAAAATAAGAAGGCAAAATTTCTGATTGAAAAATAAGTACCTAAGGGTCAATAATAATTTCAGTAACAAAAGTCAAAAGAACAGCCTTATTTAATTAGAAAAAATTTCTGAACAAAAAAATCAAATAAAATTTCCAATAAATACTACATTAACATAACTTGAAAGAACAGTCTATAAACAAAAGAAGGACAAATTTCCTATAGAAATTTTAGTGTCTGAAATAGGTATGATATATGTACAGTGATCACAAAGGCTCATCAAATATGTGTGTCAGCTGGTAACTTGGTCTACTAAAATTTTTGTACATTCGAACTTTTGTCCATTCGACCTTTTGTCCCATTCGACCTTTTGACCTATTCGACTTTTTGTCCCATTCGACATTTTGTCCCATTCGCCCTTTTGTCCCATTCGACCTTTTGTCCCATTCGACCTTTTGTCCCATTCGACCTTTTGTCCCATTCGACCTTTTGTCCCATTCGACCTTTTGTCCTATTCGACTTTTTGTCCCATTCGACATTTTGTCCCATACGATCTTTTGTCCCATTCGAACTTTTGTCCCATTCGACCTTTTGTCCCATTCGACCTTTTGTCCCATTTGACCTTTTGTTCCATTCGACCTTTTGTCTCATTCGACCTTTTGTCCCATTCGACTTTTTGTCCTTCGACATTTTGTCCTTCGACCTTCTGTTCTAAAGCCATTTCTGGAACGGTCTATATTTCTGGCGATGGATTTGAATAGGTCGAATCTACATAGGAATTACAGAAAACATACGACCTATTCAAATCGAAAGCCAGATTTATGCAATAAGTTGCAAAAAGATGATTTTTCAACGAGTCGCATTCAAACTTTATTGTAATGATGTTTTATTAAACAACTCAAATGAGTTGCATAATGAACATTATCCAGCTATTTTTCATTATGCAATTCATTTGAGTTGCATAATAAACTAGTACGGAAAAGTTGGTCATTATGATACTGAAATGAGTATTATAAAATATAAATTATGATACTGAATTGCATGATATGAGTTATCCGAGACTTTAAATTGTTTTGAATATTGCAAACCAGAAATATACGGATGCTTAATTTTTATATTATCTGAACGATTAATTTGACGAAATTTTGCAGTAAACAGAAACATCTGCCAAATATCGGCCCTGATTGGCATCTGCCTACTTTAAACTTGTGCACACAGAAAGCCACAACTGTGCAAAACATATTAATTTGCCAACAATTAGTCTCATAAAACATAATGATACTGGACATTACCAGCACGATAACCACTAAACGTTCGACCGGACAATGGGACGTTGCAGCTCGGTATAAGCACAGCCAAATTGACTTTTACCCCTCGGATTGTGCACCCATTATCCGTTGTGACACCAGTTGACCATTCACAGTCGTCGCCACCTACCTCCTACGCATCAAAATCGCCAGTCGCCGTACAGGCATTCATTTGACGCTTTACACTGCACTAGTTGGTCAGTCGATGCCCACGTCAATAGAAACGCGTATTCCACATCAAACTGGACAAATATTGGCCTGACTGTTTTCAATCAATTTAATAAATTCAAACAGAATTTGGCCTGCACAAGTGATACATTTTTTTTTTCAAATATTTACGAGTAAAATACAGAAAATGTGTTTTTGAATCTTCAGTATTTCAATGCTATAATTAAGATACTAATTAAGTAATTTGAATGAATCATGCATTGTTTGCACAATCACAAGTCATGAACATTGTGCAACTCAAATAAGTAGAATAATGAAATATGTTTATTTTTGCTTATTATAGAGCAATTCCAGACCAAAACACGATAAAATATGCCATTCTTGGTTCGATATTATTCAATTTTAATGAGATTTAGTTCATGCATTGAACCTTGTGAATTATTTAGTTTTGCATCAACACATAGGCCATTTCGACAATGATTTTTCATAAGAGCCTGACTGACTTGATCGATTCCTCTTCGTCGACTCTCTCTTTCGCTAATATGTAACTTGATCAAAACAAAAACCAATATTCTTTTTGTTTCTGTAGTCGTCTTCTTCGTATTTCAACCAACAAATCTTTAGAAAACTCAAGACACATTCTGTTATATCACAGAGAGGAATGATGAAGAGAAATCGAAAATGTCAGTTGGGCCCTAATGAAAAATCAGTGTCGGTTTCCTCATCTAACGTTTGAAAAGAGCACATGAAAAATAACTAATTTTCTTCCTCAAAAAACTATAACTATAAAAAATAACTCTAAAACGGTTTGTTGGATTAAAATAATCTCGTCGAAGATGTTTTTTTTTTGCAGAAAGCTGACTTCCAGCCTCAAAATTTTCCAAATAGCCACAGGATGATCAAATGTTTCTAACTATTTTTTTGTGGAAGCAAAGTGATACAAATATTGAGAATTTTGAGGTTTAAAACAATACACATTTGTTTACCTACTTGGAACCATACATAGGTTACAATGAATTAAAAAGAAAAATATGAACATGAGCTGTATAATGTGGAGGGAGAATTTATAAAGCAAGATACCCGGATAAAAACTAACCATAGGGTGTTTGATGAAAACCATTCCTGCACCATACAGTGTAGCAGCTACAATAATGTATATTGTAATGAAATGTTTCGCTAAAAGCTTTGCACATTGTAGCTACTATACATTTACATTCGATTTTTATGTATGGTATGTTTGACGAAATAAATGAAATGTAACAATATATTATACTGTTTTTCTTACGTTTGAACCCGAGTTTGAACCATTCACTTTTCCGAGACATTATTTTTCCGTGCATTTTTAATTATTTCTGGCTAAACATGTCTAAAGGTCCAATCTGCAAAAGAGAGGCTCTCTTTAAGTCTACTCTCTTTCGATTATAACATGCTTGTATATATTAATTTTGATTTACTTCTTGCGTATTTTTGATTATTATCGAACTTTCATGTACCTCGGATTTTTCTTCATAGTGTATGGGATGGCAGTGGACTGTACTGCGCTGGCTACGTTGTGGTGCTCGCGTTCCGCTCAGGAACCGAGCCGGGTGGGAGCAGGAACCCTCGCGTTCCTTCCCGGGATGATGGCCGGACGTTGGCCTAGCTTCGCCTAATGAAGCCTCGGTGGTTGAGCTGGACTAGACCGGCTAGCAGCAACCTGACAACTCTTTGAGCCTTGATAAAGGCTGTTGGGTGTGGAGGAAAACAATTTCCGAACAACTCTGTTGCTCCGAATAACTCTAGGAAAATTATTTCTGAACAACTCTTTTGGTGGAATCGGGGATGTTTCAGAAGCGCGATGACTAGATACAAACACAGGAGATTTTACTTAAACTGCTATATTCATCTTCTCTTCACTTAGCTTTGATGTACTCTCTTCGGTGGTTCGCAGAAAACTGATGCTGCTGCCACGATGCGCACTATATTTATAGCCCGCACGAGGTGGTGGGGCCACGCGCCGATCACGCTATTGGCGCACCGTCGCGTCGGTCGGCTCTGCTTGCTGTCTCATGCGGTCTTCACGTGCTATAGCTCCCTTCGCTTCGGCTTCGCTGCTGTGTGGTAGTCTCGACGACGGATGAAATAATTCTGACGCTGATCGCTGTTCGGTCGTCAATTTTATTATCGCCGCTTTGCTGTTCAGCACTCGCTTCGTCGTCGTCGTTCGTTCGTCGTTGGTTGGATGGGCGGAGCTCTCGTGGTGCAAACTGTCGCCGCCACTGCTAGACGCTTCTTCAGTTTGGCTGCTGTCGAACTGAACATTCTCCCCCCGGCAAAAAGTGGAAGTTTGGAAATTTGGATCATTGTCCAAAATAGGCAAAGGCGCAAGCTTATGTATAGGTCGTCTAAATGTACCAGTCTTCGTTCGAACGTCTACCACTCTTACCAGGTTATCGGCTCCCGGGTGTACCCTTTCTACCCGGCCCAGATTCCAGCACTGTGGGGGCAAATTGTCATCCTTCAGGAGAACAACCATTCCCGGTTGGATGTTTACCTTCTGTTTGGTCCATTTGCCTCGCACTTGTAATTCGGTGAGATACTCTCTCGACCATCGTTTCCAGAAGTGTTCGCGAAGCTGTTGTATGTGCTGCCAGTGGGACAAACGATTGGTCGGGATACCTACTACAGACGGTTCGGGAATTGCTAATAGTGGACGGTTGGCAATAAAATGTCCAGGGGTCAACGCTTCAGGTTCCGTCGGATCGTTAGATTGGGAATAAAGTGGTCTCGAGTTGAGGATTGCTTCAATCTGGCACAACAGGGTGGATAATCCGGAGAGTGTTAGGGAGGTGGATTGGTAAACCTTTTTGAGCACTGTTTTAACACTTTTCACACCGGCCTCCCAAAGTCCTCCGAAATGTGGCGCATTTGGGGGGATGGTCTTCCAAACGATCTGCTTTGCTTGGCAATACTCGAAGATCTTGTTCTGGGTGGTCTCCTCCTTGAATAGCCGATAGAGCTCCTGCAATGCTGACCTTGCTCCGATGAAATTGGTCCCGTTATCGGAGAAGACTTCCTTCGGATATCCTCGTCTGGACACGAATCGTTGAAAAGCCGCAAGGAACGAGTCAGTGGACAGATCTTCCACGGCTTCCAGATGCATGGCCTTTGTCACCATACAGATGAAGACACAGATGTAGCCCTTTACCGGAGTCGCCTTTCGAACTGACTGCTTGACGTAGATTGGTCCGGCAAAGTCAAGCCCAACTCTCTCGAAGACTGGCGCTGGGTTAATCCGATACGATGGTAGGTTTCCCATCTGCTGATCAATCGTGGTAGGATTCGTCCGGAAGCAGGTAATGCAGGTTCTCAGCACCTTCCGAATTGTCGATCTCGCGTTGATCAACCAGAAATGTTGTCGCAAAAGGTATTGTACCATGGAGTTTCCGGCATGGTGATTCTCTCGATGGACGTCGTTTATCAAACCGTGTACGATGGGGTTGTTGCTTGGCAATATTAGCTGGTGTTTCACTCCGAATGGAAGCTGAGACTGACCAAGTCTACCTCCAACCCGCAGTAAATCCTCGTCGAGAAATGGTTTCAAATTGTTCAGACGATGGTTGGGTTCGTCTGCTCGTACACACTCGATCTCCTTGGCAAACTCCTGATGCTGAATGGCTCCAACGATCAAATTTGATGCCGCCCGTAGCTCAGGAATAGTGAGATACCGGGACATCACTCGGTCGGCCTGCTTCTTTCGAGCGTTCGAAATGAAGCGTAGCATGTAGGCAACAATCCGTTGGCATTTCCGGAACGAAGCAAACTTTGTCAACACAGGGAATTCCTCGTAGTTCATGACCGACAGTGCAGCTAGCTCAACCCTGAGTTCGGGAATTTCGCAATCTTGGAGTGACTGTGGCCGCTCTTCTGGGTAATCCACGAAGCACAAAAACTGAGGACCATTCCACCATTGCTCGTTGTTAGCTAACTCTCTTGCAGACTGTCCTCGAGATACAGTATCGGCGGGGTTCTGATCCGTGCGAACATATTTCCAAACGTGACTAGTATTCGATGTGATCTCTGTAACTCTGTGGCGGACGAAGGTTTGGAGATTGCCAAGCGGTTTGTGTAACCATGCCAATACAACTTGACTATCCGACCAGAGAACGATGGAACTGAAGCTCATCTCCAACGCTGCTTCGACCTTACTAATCAATCTTGACAAAAGAAGGGCTGCTAGTAATTCCTTTCGAGGGATTGTCAGGGGTGAAATCGGTGCAATTTTAGACTTAGCGCTGACCAACTTCGTCGATGCGGTGCCATCAGGGAATATTGAGCGAACATACACGCATGCCCCATACGCCTTCTGGGACGCGTCCGCGAATCCGTGCAATTCGTACCGCGCCGCCTTGTTCGATAACACATGGCGTGGAATGCGAATTTGCTCCGAAGTTGGCAGTGACATCAGAAAGTTCTCCCACTCGTTCAGGAGGGTATCGTCTAACGGATCATCCCAATTCAGCTTGCTGATCCACAATTTCTGCATGACTATTTTTGCCAGTACCACCACTGGAGAAATAAGTCCGAGCGGATCGTAAATCTTGGCAATCTTGGACAGGACTTGACGCTTTGTGGGTCTGCTGGCCTTTTCTGAAGGGGATGATCGGAACAAGAACTCGTCTGTGGAAGGATTCCACATCAATCCCAAAGTTTTGATGACCTCGTTGAGGCCACTTTCGCTGAAAGATGCGCAGCTGTCTCGATCTTCACTGGGAATGGGCGATAGGAGTTGACTAGTGTTGGATGACCACTTGTGAAGGTGCATTCCACCGGACTGGAGCAAGGCTATCAGCTGATCTCGAAGCTCACATGCTTGTAGGAAATCGTCGGAACCAAAAAGAGCATCGTCTATGTAGACATTTTTCTCGACAACGGCGGAAGCGAGCGGAAAGGTTTCTCGTTCATCCCGTGCAAGTTGCAGCAGAGATCGCGTGGCCAAGAAAGGGGCTGAGGCCGTTCCGTATGTCACAGTAGTTAGTTCGAGAACACGTAGTGGGTCTTGGGGCGACTTTCTCCAAAAAATCCGTTGTAGTGGAGTGAAAGCGGGATCTACGGCAACTTGGCGGTACATTTTGGCTACATCGGCGCTCATAACGTATCGATACCTCCGGAACCGTAGGATGATAGACAACAAATCGCTCTGAACGTTGTATCCGGTCATCAAAACATCGTTGAGGGACAATCCGGCCACCTTTGCAGATGCGTCGAATACCACCCGGCATTTTGTAGTTGTGTTCGATGGGCGGAGGACGGCATGGTGGGGAAGATACCACTTCAGAACTCCAGGAGGATCGTCGCGTTCTTGGACCTCCCGGCAGTGCCCAAGAGATTCGTACTCGTCCATGAAGGCATCATACTGGGCTTTTAAATCTGGATGACGTTGTAGTTTAGACTCCAGCATGAAAAATCGTCGCAAGGCCATGGTACGGGAATCCGATAGTTGAGATGCGTTGTCCTTCAATGGGAGGTGAACGATGAAACGACCGCTGTCGTCTCGACGATGGGTTGATGCGAAATGCGATTCACACTGCTCTTCCTCACTGGACAGAACCACCTCCGGAGACACACCTTCAACTTCCCAAAATTTCTGCACTAGTTCTTCAATGGGATCAATTCGAACGGCACAGGAATTCAGCACAAGATTGGAAGAACAGTCAAGCAACTTGCCCCCGACTAACCAACCAAGCTTAGAGTCGTGAAGGCTAGGGAGATTATCGTCTATTTTCAAACACCCTGGTTTCATAATGTCATAGAACCAGTCCATCCCAATGAGCAAATCAACGTGGCTAGGTTCATGGAAGGATGGATCAGCCAGTCTGAGACCTTGAGGAAGTTCCCAATTCTCCAAATTTATCTTAACCGACGGAACCTGACCAGTAATCTTCGGCGAGACCAAACAATTCACCATGAAAGAGAAATCGCTGCATTTAGAGTGGACGTTAATGGTACATTTTTGCCTGATTGTCGACCTTACACTGCCTATGCCTGTTATCGGGACACTTACTTCTTCCACTTGAATACCAAGAGTATTGACAAATGATTGGGAGATAAAACTCACCTGAGATCCGCAGTCTAGCAGGGCTTTGCACACACGAGGCCGCTGTTGATGGTCCATAACGTTGACAAGGGCAGTGAGCAACACCACCTGGCTCGCTGGGTTCACCGGGTTGTTGGAATGCGCTGCTGTCACTGATGGCTGGTTCTCGGCCGACTGCTGTCTGACAGCCGACGCCGTTGGTTGGGCTGATCCTGGAACTCCATTCGCTGAATTTTCATTCGCAGGCTGCGACGAGATTGCACCACCTTCCAAATGGAGCAGGGTGTGGTGCCGCTTGTTGCACTTGGAGCACGACTTCTTCGATGGACAGTTCTTCACGCTATGTCCACTTCTCAAGCAGTTGTAGCACACGTTCTTCTGTTTGACTTTGGTCAGTCGATCACTCACACTCAAGCCGTTGAACACAGAGCATTTGTACGTAACATGGCTTTCATCACAAATGGTGCACCGCTGATCCGCTGATGGAGGAGCTGTCGCTGCGTTGGCATTGGGAAACGCCTGCTTCCTCGTAGCTGGTTTCGCCGATGTACGCTGTCCCTTGGCTTCTTCATCCGTATCGCGGCATCTCTCCAGAACTGAGACGCGGTCTTTCAGGAACTGTATGGTGTCTTCGTAGTTTGGGAGTTCTCCTCGCTTTATCGTCGACTCCCACAACTTCTTCGTGGTAGGATCCAGTGCACGTGCGATCAGGTGGACGACAATGAGCTCAGAGACGCCGGTGAACTCTTGGTTAAGGAACTTCAAGTTTTCCACGTGACTAGTGGTAGACTCGACCAAGGAACGCAACTCACCGAAATCCTCCTTCGAAAGTTTCTTCACTCCGAGCAGTCCAGCAATATGGATGTCGATCATTCGTCGCTGATCCTCGAACCTTTCCTCCAGTAACTCCCAGGCGTGGGCGTAGTTTCCATCGGCAATCGTCTTCACGTCTATGATTCCCGCCGCATCACCGACGAGGGCCTTCTCAAGGTGATACAGCTTGATTCGAGGTGCTTCGTTGGTACGGTCGACTGCATCACGGAACATGATCTTGAACCGTTCCCAATTCTCGTACCTCCCGTCGAAGGTGGGGATGGCACGAGGAAGAGATTGCTGGATGACCAACGGTTGTTGGTTCGCCGGTGGCTGCACTTGTTGCGCCGCAGGTGGTGCGGCTTGAGCCTCGAGAAGGGTCTCGAGCATGATGGACACCTCTTCGTGCAACGTCTCGAATTGCAGGAACTTCTCGTTCTGTTCCTCCTTCTTGTTCGAAGGAAGAATCGCCACTATCTGCTGGTGGTGCTGATGGTACTCGTTGTAGGCACCTTCCACTTTCTTCACGTACACTTTCACTTGAGCGGAAGGCAGCTCAGCCTGGTCCGCTTGGGCTTGGGTCAAGATGTTCTTGATGCGCGTGATGTTACCTTGTGCCATGCCACGCAACAGTACAAGAGTGCTCAGATCTTCTTCACTAGAGCTGGCCATCTTGGAAGACTTCATTGGCGTGTGCTTCATTTTCACTGTATTGCTTTAGTTCACTTCACTTTAGTTCGTTATAGTTCTCACTAACTGTCACTTGTTCACTTATTGTCTTTGTCTTTCAATCACTTTACTATCTTCTCCGTGTTTGCCTCCAATCACCACTCATCCGATCCAACCACCGATCACCGTCGATAACACAATCGGACACTCGCACTCGAGCATCCGGCTCGAAGGACCAAATCCATGTATGGGATGGCAGTGGACTGTACTGCGCTGGCTACGTTGTGGTGCTCGCGTTCCGCTCAGGAACCGAGCCGGGTGGGAGCAGGAACCCTCGCGTTCCTTCCCGGGATGATGGCCGGACGTTGGCCTAGCTTCGCCTAATGAAGCCTCGGTGGTTGAGCTGGACTAGACCGGCTAGCAGCAACCTGACAACTCTTTGAGCCTTGATAAAGGCTGTTGGGTGTGGAGGAAAACAATTTCCGAACAACTCTGTTGCTCCGAATAACTCTAGGAAAATTATTTCTGAACAACTCTTTTGGTGGAATCGGGGATGTTTCAGAAGCGCGATGACTAGATACAAACACAGGAGATTTTACTTAAACTGCTATATTCATCTTCTCTTCACTTAGCTTTGATGTACTCTCTTCGGTGGTTCGCAGAAAACTGATGCTGCTGCCACGATGCGCACTATATTTATAGCCCGCACGAGGTGGTGGGGCCACGCGCCGATCACGCTATTGGCGCACCGTCGCGTCGGTCGGCTCTGCTTGCTGTCTCATGCGGTCTTCACGTGCTATAGCTCCCTTCGCTTCGGCTTCGCTGCTGTGTGGTAGTCTCGACGACGGATGAAATAATTCTGACGCTGATCGCTGTTCGGTCGTCAATTTTATTATCGCCGCTTTGCTGTTCAGCACTCGCTTCGTCGTCGTCGTTCGTTCGTCGTTGGTTGGATGGGCGGAGCTCTCGTGGTGCAAACTGTCGCCGCCACTGCTAGACGCTTCTTCAGTTTGGCTGCTGTCGAACTGAACACATAGTATATTAGAATTTCAGCTATAATTTATAAATGCAAAATTTGAAAATATTCTATCGGGGAAAATTTGAGTTAGATGAGATTTTAGCTATTTTCCATACTAAAAATCAATAGTTACTATTTTAGCCCAAAAAACGTCCAATACAAAATGTATGGAAAAATTTTCGCCGATGAAATATTTTCTAGTCTTCCGATTATGAATATATAGCCCAAATACTAATAATTTTCGACGAAAAATCCGAGGTACATGAATGTTCGATAATAATCGAAATTTTGACACCGTGCGTCAGAAGGTAGAAATAGCAATCCTTTTCCGATCTACATATAACAAATTGTAAAAATGTCAACTGTGACATCGTAATAACTTGAAGAGAATCGTAACAAAGAGAGCCTCTCTTTTGCAGATTGGACCTTCAGACATGTTTGGCCAGATTTATGTTTATGTTTATTTATATGTTTCATCTGACAATATGTCTTAATGAAAAAGTAATAAAAATAATAATAATAAAAAAACTCCTAACATTGACATTAACAGGAAAAAAAAAATATCTCACCATGAGTAGTCACAATACACAAGCACAATAACAATAATCAAATAATTAAAATACTAAGAATATCTTACGAACTATCATAATCAACGCTGACGTCTATTCTCCTCATGCAGCAGCCGTTCAATCCGATGTCGGAAGCTTAGGGTAGAGCAGTTAAAATCAAACACTACGTAGTACTCATTGAAGCGTGACGACATATACCGTACAGGGTCATGTAGTGCGTAATTCGTTGCTCGAGCTGGGAGATACAGAATGTTCCTAGTACGAAGGGGTCTCTCTGGAGCATATAATTGTAGTTCGGCAAGAATTCCAGGAGAATCAATTTCACCAACCAGAACTTTAGCTACAAATACTGCTTGAGCGATCGACCTCCTGTGTTCCAGCGTGTCTATACCCAGCAGCTGACAACGGTGTTCATAAGGCGGGAGGTTGTTCGGATCGTTCCAAGGCAGATGGCGCAGGGCATACCGAACAAATTTCTTCTGGATCGACTCCAAACGAGATATCCAAACTCTTTGGTACGGGCACCAGATTATCGATCCAAACTCTAACAGAGAGCGAACCAGAGAGCAGTACAGTGCTTTAAGGCAAAGTGGGTCACGAAATTCGTCGGCAATCTTGAATATGAAACCTAGTTGCCTGCTCGCTCGCGTAACTATGTCACAGTAATGGGGCCTAAAGGATAGAGCGGAGTCCAATAATATTCCGAGATCGCGAGTAACTTCCACGCGCTGAAGTGACACATTGTTGATCGTATAATCAAACAATATTGGTTTTTGCCTACGATGGAAACTGATGGAGTTGCATTTGTGCACGCTGAGTGTGACGAAGTTTCTACTGCACCATTCACTGAAGTCATTAATAAATTCCTGCAGCTGCAAACAATCTAGAAGGCATCGTACTACTACGAAAATCTTAACGTCGTCTGCGAAGAATGTGCGGCATCCATTTGGAAGCACGAACCCCACATCGTTCAGGAAAATGGAGAAGAGAAGTGGTCCCAAGTTACTACCTTGAGGAATACCCGAGCTGTTATTAAAGCAGTCGGAGTGAGCTGATCCTAATCTGACACAGAGTTCGCGATTTGTCAAGTATGATTTAAACCACTGCACCAAGCTCGACGAAACCCCAAGTTTTCCAAGCTTCGCTAGTAATATGGAGTGATCCACACGGTCAAATGCAGCCTTCAGGTCGGTGTAGATGGTGTCCACTTGCGCTCCCGATTCAATATTGCGTAGGCAAAGAGAGATGAAAGGAGCAAGGTTCGTCGAGATCGATCTTTTCGGGTAGAAGCCGTGCTGGTCCGGTGATATGTAGTTTTTGCAGTGACCAAAGAAAGCATCGTAGACGATTATCTCCAGTACTTTGGAGCAAGCACAGAGCGATGTAATCCCTCGGTAATTCTCTGCGTTCTGCTTGTCACCTTTCTTGAAAACTGGAAACATGAAAGAAGATTTCCACCGGTCCGGAAATGTGCGCTGAAGCAAGGACAGATTATACAGTTTTACTAATGGCAAGATGAGCTCAGCAGTGCATTTCTTCAGGATACATGGTGGGATATTATCTGGTCCTCCAACCTTAGAATGCTTCAACTTGTTGATAGCCAAATCAACCATCTCTGGAGTAATAGTGAAGACGTTGAACGCGAAGACATTGCTAGGTGTATTGCTGAGTGCCAGATCAACTTGATCAGTAGTGGCGGTGGTGTCGTTGAATACTTGCTTAAAGCGGTCTGCCAGCAAGTTACTCTTGTCGAGTGCAGAATGAGCACGTCTTTCACCCAGGAAAATTTCGGCAGGAAGGCCTTCCTCATTTTTCTTGGTTTTCACGAACGACCAGAATGCCTTAGGATTACGATGGAGCCTATACTGCATGCGTCTTGTGTAGCATTTGTAGAGATAACGATTGTAGCTGCGATAATCATTGCTTGCCAGGGCAAAGGCGCGTTTGGTGAATGCATTCTTATTTACACTATATTTCCTAAGTGCTTTGGACCTTAACCGTTTCAACTTTCGCAAATGTCCATTACCCCATACTGGCTTGGGAGTTGGACGTCGTTGAGGAACATGATCTGCAATTATCTGACTCATTGTATAAGTAAATTCGTCAACAGCCTCATTAACACAAGAACACGTGTCGAGAAAATTCCAGTCAACTTGCGTGAGTGCTTGCGTTATGGAATCAAAATCCGCTCTGGAGAAGTCCAGAGCCAGCGCATCTTCAATATTTTCGTAGAGAATGGGAACAGAGATATTAATCGCTATTTCTAAAGCGGGATGATCAGCATCAAGATTGACCAAGGGCACCAGCGCTTCGGAAACAGAACAGTCAGAGAGAGCAGCTTCATTCACCAGTAGCAAGTCAAGCATCCGAGAATTGCGATTCAAAACTGTGTTGATCTGGACCAAGCCGTGGAAGTCTAAACCATCCAAAAGGGTGCAAGTTGATACTGGCATACTAGAACGGAGTACGTCGATGCATGGTACTTCGTTTTCCTGCACGATCCACACTAAGCCAGATTGGTTGTAATCGCCACAGAGAAGAGCCAAGTCATTGTTGTCCAGTCTAGACAACACAGCACCAATGGAGTTGATGTGGTTGTCAACGTATACCATGTCAGTTTTACGATCTGGCGGTAAATACAGGGCACCAACGCTTACACTTCGACCAGATAGCTTGATTTTAACCCATAGTTGCTCAACCGAGGCGCTAACAAGAGCTGAGTCAAGGAAACAGCTAAAGCGCTTACGAACCGCAATCAGCACTCCACCGCCTCGTAGTTTATTACTATTTGACGGGTTGCGGTCATTCCGGAATACGGTAAACCGGTTACCAAACAATTGAGCAGAGAAGATCCGGTCGTCAAGCCACGTTTCGGTAAGTACTACCACGTCGTAGTCAGTATCTGCAACAGCTACGAAGAAATCGTCGATTTTCGTCCTTAAACCCCGTACATTTTGGTAAAAAACTCGGAGACCAGGTGGCGAGCAGTGCGTAGGAGACGTGTTACTGACAAAAGGAGCTGGTAGGGAAAATTCTCCAGAGGAGTCAGGGCGGAGCGACGATAGCGGTGGAACACAAGCTTCTGCGCTGCGACAGTTGATCGTAGACTCGATGACGTAGGCTTGAGGCTCATGAATGTGTGTCCCATCAACCCGTTGTGTCGGTTCAACGTTGTCGACCAAGCTCGGTAGTAGTCGGTCGGACGAGATTGCATCGAAACTAGAAAGCGAACTTATTTCAGGCAGGTTTGATGTCCAAAGCAGATCGTACTTGCCTTCAATCGGTGTTTGGAAGACCCCGTCATCTACGCCATACACAGGGCCGGAACGACTGGTGTGCGCTGGCTGCGACAGCTCGACTGTGATGGGGAGACTGGGGGCTTCCACAATGCTGGTTGAAATCGTGCGTTCCGGTGATGAATGCTGACATCTTTCATTCCCGTTGATGCTGTGAGTAGTTGATGATCTGTAGATGGGGGAGGAAACCTCACACAGAGTACGTTCTTCGACAATCGAGTCCACATTATACTTGCCTACGCAAGCTTCTTGGAAGACCCCGTCACGTTCCTCAACTGCAGGACCGAGACGACTGCGATGATCGCTGGCAGCATTTGGCAGGACTGCGTTGAGGAGATCAGGGGCTTCCAAAAAGCTTTCCACGGTGCGTCTCGGGTGATGCTCATGGTTCCACTGAGCTGTTCTAGAGATGGATACGTACTGGCCACTGTTGTTGAACAAACTGCTCTCTTCGGCTAATGGGCCAGTAATGACTGCGGAAATCAAAGCATTTTCAGACAGGGTCGAAGTCCACATCAAATCGTACTTGCCTTCAATCGGTGTTTGGAAGACCCCATCGTCCTTTCCAAGCACAGGTCCGGAACGACTGTTGAACGCTGGCGGCGAGTGCGCGACCGTGATGGAGGGACTAGGGGCTTCCATAATGCTTTTCGAATTTGTGCGTTCCGGTGGTGAATGATGGTTGCAGGATTGCGAGCGATTACCAACGGAATGTCGGCGTTTAGCTGATGGTCTATAGAGATGTGAGGAAACATCACACAGAGTACGTTCTCCAACATTCAACTCAACATTATACTTGCCTATGCAAGCTTTTTGGAAGACCCCGTCACATTCCTCAACTGCAGGATCGAGACGACTGTGATGATCGCTGGCAGCAATAGGCAGGACTGAGTTGAGGAGATCAGGGACTTCCAAAAAGCTTTCTACGGTGCGTCTCGATTGGTGGTCAGGTCCAAAATCATGATGATTAATAATGCATCGGTCAAACAGTAAATATCGGTGGTGGTTGTTTATTGCATTGGGGTTAAATCGACGATTGGAGAAGGAGTAATCATCGATGGTGTCCCAGTGTCCATTCGAGGTATTTTCGTTGGTCCCCAAAAATCCCGGTTAGTTTGAAGGTTCTCAAACTCCCTGAAGAAAATCCCTTTTGGCCAGACTGATGGGTCGAGCGCTTTATCCTTAAGGCTCTTTTCGACACCCACCTTGAAAGAGATGAAAGCGAACTGCTTCAAATCGGCGTCCTTACGCACAAGCTTCCGCACATCAATAGGCTGCTGGGTTTGAAGGCATTTTTTTACGAGCTCAGACACATCGTCCTCGGTAACATGACGAGCAATCCTTGATAGGTACAACCAGAACTTTTCTGGTGGCTTTGCAACAGTCTCCACAGTAAGGTGCCCATTCTCGATTTCTTTTGTTCCTCCAATCAGCTTAGAGTCGGGTCGTGATTTTGGAGTGCTCTTTTCAGCGATGTCTCGGGATCGTTTAATACTAGGCCAAGCAGTACGAGCTCGCTCAATGCCAGACGGATCATTGGAAGTTTGTCTTTCAGCCAGAGATTTTGCAAGTTCTTTGGTTTCCTTGATCTCGACCTTCAATTCATCGAATGTATCACGAAAAGCATTAGAAACAGCTTATTGCTTAAGTACTCGATTCTGATCATGCATTGGTCGCAGAACCATAGAATGTTTCTGTTCTCATTCACTACTTCCATGCTCGGTCTTTTCAAACCAACACATTTCAAATGCGCTGATTGATGGCAATATCCACATTGCACAAGCTCAATCGTTTTGATCGCTCCGGAGCATTGATTGCAATTTGAATCCATTTTCGCTACTAACCGGTAGAGGGACAGTATATGAACTTTTTTGCTGTATGCTTGCAACTGCGTTACGCGTGTAGTAAAGCTCGTATAAAGGTTGCTTTGGAATCCGCCAGATGTCGCTGCGATCGAAAAAATCGGCGAGGGGGGTAGGTAGGGGTAGAAGAATTCCTCAGCAAAACAACAAAAACACTTCTAAAACCCAAAAACTGATTTGGAGATATTCTCACTACGGCGCGGCGAATCAAACGATCACAAGTAAATACGATTAGCGAAACAAACACAGAACTCAATAACAACGCGTGGGTGGTTTAACAAACTGTATAAACACACAAAATTATCTCGACAATTAACGCCCGAAATCACTATGCTTGTAAACACATGAGCTTTCATGAGCTTTATTCAGTTTTAGATTTTTTTCCATGCTTTGTTTTGTTGATGTGTGTGACTTTTTTGATGCAAAGGAAAGGAAAGAAAAAAGTGTATAAATTGAAACATCAACTTAAAGTCAATAAAATGTTTAAATAAGTAGTAAACCAGATGTCTTAAGAGCTGCAGGTCCAAGAAATATGACGGGCTAGGCATGTAGAGTGCGATGAGCGAGGCGATGAGAGGAATACGATTGACGAACTTTATCTTTGACGCAGAACCATCTCTAACATATGGACTGGACTGAACACTGAAAGAACTTCTAATATAGGTTCGTCTGTGGGTTCGCTTTCTAACCTAACTTATACTTGAAACGAACTTGACAGTTTTCTCATGAGTTGTTATGTATTTCTAATTGAATGTGCTAATCACCGTTAACTGATATTTATCTGTTTTATTGATGTTTCTCGGCGAGCCAACGAAAACTATTGGTTTAACGTTGTGACGTTTCGGCTTACTGTTTTTCTTCAGCCATCCTCAGACAATTTCGATCACCGCAGCAACTTTCACCTCCTTTACTGCTGGGATATCACGTACCTTCAGAAGGTACGAAACGTCACAACGTTAAACCAATAGTTTTCATTGGCTCACCGAGAAACATCAATAAAACAGATAAATATAGTTATGTATTTCTCCGTGTATTTCAAACTTTAATCAAACTGGAGCCTCAATTTTGCAATAACGGTTAAGCACGCTGTAATGATACTTATGTACCTCGTCACCCACTTCATGCAACTACATTAGTGGTCTAATAATACTTAGCGCGCTCGGTATAGTTCCATCATGCCGCTCAAAGTGTTGCCACAAATAATGCTTAGTTAGTAAAACCCGGTTATCTGGCTGGTGGGGCATGGGAGCCTAAGCTTCAACTGTTAATGCAATCAGAGACCACTCAGACTTAGACGTGAGCGATTCAATATATGAAGGGTTATCCAAAACGCTCTGGAGAATTCCCAAAGCGCATTCTTATAATGCTAATGAGCTTAGGATGCCATTAACAGGAGGAAAATGACAAGATAATATAACATTATATGGTTTATGTAATTTAAAACAATACAACATAACAAAAAAAAACGTTCCAAAGCCATTTAATTAAATGTATGATCAGTAGTGAAATTACAATTAAAACAATATATTTACGGTACATTTTATTGTTTGAAACCATACGTGTACCATACAATGTACGGTATATTAAAACCCACGTATCAGTATTTAGAACAATTCATTTACAATATAATGTATGGTTTTGCAAAAATATATATATGGAGAAAAATATTTTTTTATATTTTTACGATACTTAACAACCCGTATAGTATATTGTAAAAATCTTATTTACAATTTACTGTATGGTGTCTACATTACATTCAGTTTTTGCTTATGTTGTTCGCTATTCTGTTGCAGAGCTTTTAATGCCTGCATAGGAAAAAAGCTTGCTATAAATGTTCCATATTTTGTACTTATTCCGCACGGAACGTCCACGTGCCGTGCGCTTCGTTTCCCGTTCTTTCGAAAGCTACTAGGAGCCATCAGCGCGCGCAGACCACAGCACTGGGCGATAATGGAATGGGAAAGAGTATGCCTCCGGCTGGCGTACCATTTAATGTTCGACAATGAAAACACGCAGTGTGACATCTTTATTATACCGCTCAAGATAATTGAATTGAAACGACTATTCATTGATCGAAACCAGAATGCTATATGGCAAAGCCTGTTTTGAACGATTATGATTGCTTTCAATTCATTTGTTACGTATCATCTTGCCAATGGGTATTTATGATAGGCATAATGGGAAGTAGTGATTTTAAACTGTGAAGATCCTCTAATGAGAGTTGATAGTAGTTCTACTAATATGAGCTTGTTTCGAATCAACTAATGAGTGCGTTATATACTTCAAATAATCTTATAACAAACCTAGTACATACATAACATTATATACATTTAATCATACTACATCCCATTGAAGATAACATCCTAATCATTAGTACGCCACAATACCCAGTTTGCGGCTGCAGTTCACGTGCTACCTGGCGAATCAACCGGATCTATGGCGAACACCAGTTTTGCAGGGTTGTTGTCCGGAACCCTTGAAACATGCCCAGCTCACCGTATCCTTCAGTCTTTTGCCACTTTTTGAAAGATGGATTCGCCGTAGAGCGCAGCGAGCTCGAACTTCATCCTTCCCTGCCACATACCGTTCTCCAGCATACCCATGAAGATCGTCCTTAGCACACATCGTTCAAAACTGTACTTGACTCGTTGTCCACCAGTCTTATTATCGTTTGCACGTATACACGTATATATACATTTGGTGTATGTATTTTGGTTTGACGCATTGGTCACCAGTCCATTGGCTGCTTTGCGTTAAAGGGGGATGTATAGTTCTGCCACCGTTACAAATCTGGCGTAACGTTTGAAAAGGGTTGTCTGCTTCTTGTAAACAAACATGCTTCTGCCCCTGTAGAGTGTAGAGTCTATCTGCATTTACCTACGCACATCAACACTTAACAGATATCTTAAAGATTGCTCTTTTTGGTGGAGCAAGGGTTCAAATTGGTTGCACTCTTACAAAAAGTGTTTAATAAACTTGAGTAATCACCGTGCAATATCTAATAAAAAGTGTTTAAACTTAATTTGAAAAAACTTTTGGCGTAACAGCAAAATTTTAACTTTTTTTTATTCTTCATTATTGTGTTTTTTTAACTTTTAACGTTAGTTCAACACACAAAGTTTTTACTTAAAGGGGCTGTCCATAAACCACGTGGTCATGAGGGGGGGGGGTCGGCCAATGACCATTTTGTATGGACGAAAAAAAAATTTTGTATGGACTAATGACCACGCGGGAGGGGGGGGGGGGGAGTTGAGAAGTCCCAAAAAAAGACCACGTGGTTTATGGACAGCCACAAAGATGGTCCAATTATTTCATTTCTTCCAGTTTTTTTGAAAAAAAATAATTAAAGTCGAAATTTTGCCCGTTTTACTCTAAGTGCAGCTTGAACTTTAATGTAATAAATTGTGTTTACATGCTTTGTAACGAAAAAAAAAGTAAACTCGTTCTGAAAATATTTTGGCCTACAAAATTGGCCAAACGCTCTTTAGTGCAACAGCACAATCTTGCAAAGATGCAATATGCCAGGGGTTTGCAGACTTTTTGTCTGCAGTGCACTTGTTCAAAAATAAAAAAAAAAAATATTTTGATAAGTTTCCACACGTTTAAATAATTTTTATCCTGATTTGTTTTTCTAAGAAATTTCTTACTTGATTGTTATCGAAATCAGGGCCTGGTGAAATTCATGTCTGCTCTGGTTATAAGCGGAATATCACCACACTTCTGGCGAGACCCTTGACGAAGCCCTGTGTTGATCACAATGTTGATTTCTGGTATGATTTTTGGTAAATATTGTTTTAAGATTTCTACAAAGGTTCTTAACTTAAGTAGGATGTTAGGGTATATATGACCCAGAAAGGAACGCTGAATGTGCGCTATGTCATCGTGGTGCAAAAAGCCAAACATCTTAGGAAGGTTAAAAAAGGGTTTTCATGATTGTTGGCTGTTTTTAAACTTACTAACTTTTTAATTGATCATTAGCAAACTACTTTTTAGATTTTTTTCACAACTTCTCAACTTTTAGAAAATAAGACTTGGTTCAGAATTGGCTGAATTATAACAGAAAAGTGCCCAAAATAGGACCCCTGCCGAGATGGTTCCACTTCCCTATGAGATGTGTGCATAACTGCTAACAAGAATAAATATTTTCCAAATTTCTTCACATTGCGTTCCAAATTTAACTCCATTGTGAAAATTTTATAAAAGAACCGAAATGGAAAGACCAACCCTGCTTCGAAATAGAGTATAACAAACATTTTCAACTACTTTCCGATACACTCTTTGATAGCCATATTCCTTTTGGAGATTCTGAAGTTCACGACGATACATTGCATTGATTCGTAAGACTTTTTTCAAATCTAATGAACTCCTGGATAGAATTTTTTCCCATTTTGTTTTAGATTCCTCATACATTTGTCTATGGACTTGGAATAGTTTGCCGCAGAAACTCAATGCACTAATTTTCTTCAAGAATACCTAAACCTACATACATACATTTATTTGTTCAACATCATTAAGACAAGACATAATCAACAATAGTACGCCACATTACTCGGTTTGTGGCTGCCGCTCTCCATCCTCGGTCGCGCCCAATGCTCGCCAAGTCACGCTCCACCTGGTCCGCCCATCGTGCTCTCTGCGCTCTACGCCTTCTTGTGCTAACCGGATCAGTTGCAAACACCAGCATTGCAGGGTTGTTGTCCGGCATTCTTGCAACATGCCCTGCCCACCGTATCCTTCCGGCTTTGGCCACCTTCTGGATGCTGGGTTCGCCGTAAAGTGCAGCGAGCTCGTGGTTCATCCTTTTCCGCCACACACCGTTCTCCTGCACACCGCCGAAGATCGTTCTTAGCACGCGTCGCTCGAAAACTCCGAGTGCTTGTACACTCAGAAAAAAATCTATACTAAATAGTATAAATCTCACTCTAATCACATTTCGCCTGGTTGACCCTAGACCTCGTATAAGTGTCAGATAAACTGACCCAGTATAACTTTGATTTATACGCACCTGAGTATAGCATAGGATAATACGGGTAAGCATTTTGTAGCTTTTTGTACACCATTTTGGGGTTATGTTTGATTTGCTAACAAAAACAAAACAAGAAAAACAGCATTTTTTATCATTTTATTCATAAAGCAGTCTCGATATAAACACACTCCATTTCACTGTTTTGATTGATTGTAAACGTACAAACCAGCGCTAATGATCGTCAAACATCAGGAATCGGGAGGGCAGATGATCACACCGTAGACTAATTTCACACACACCGAGGTTGTTGCCGTCGTCGTTCTGAGCGTCGTGTAGTGTCTTTCGGGAATGAATCTGCCTGAAAGTATTAATAAAAACTTTATCGTTTTCAGAGGCCAAAACCATCGTTGTTCAACAATTTTACCTTGTGTGATGCCGGAAGTTTGATCGGCAATAAATCTAGACATTCCACTGCTCATGTCGTTTCGCTTTTTTTCACCGCCGCGGGATCCTGCACTGGAGTTTTTCCCAGGAGATAATGGTGTCCTGGTGGTATTATTACACTCGCGGTGGATGAAACGAACCATTTCAATCTCGACCAAACTTAATGGTCGGAAAATTTAAGATAACTGTTTATTTTTTCCAACGATGGACGGTTCTAGTCACGGAGCTGCCATAACACTTTTTTACACTTAATTAAACATATTTTCATAGAATTCTTGTCAAGTTTAACTTTTTAGACAACGTGAGTATGTTAATCTGGTCTAAGAGTAAAATGCAGTAAAACTAAAAATGTTTAATTTCAATACGGTCAACGATTAGTTATGTTTCTGAGTGTAGGTCCTCCTCGAGCATGGTCCATGTCTCGTGCCCGTAGAGGATCACCGGTCTTATTAGCGTTTTATACATGGTGCATTTGGTGCGTGGGTGAATCTTTTTCGACCGCAGTTTCTTCTGGAGCCCGTAGTAGGTCCGACTTACGCTGATGATGCGCCTTCGAATTTCACGGCTCACGTTGTTGTCAGCCGACAGTAAGGATCCGAGGTAGACGAAATCCTCCACCACCTCGAAGGTATCCCCGTCTATCGTAACATTACTACCCGACTAGATGGACATTACAAAATTGTAACAAGCTGTGTTATTTTGTTACAATATTTTTTTATAACAAGGGTTGTTATAAAACATGTACCGTTAGTAGTTAAAATAACAGAAATTCTAACAAAGTTGCCATATGAAAAGAACAAAAATGTAATAACTTTTGTTATGATCATAACAAAAATATTACAAAATCTATTCCATGAAATATGGTAGAATTTAACAAAATTATAACAAATTGTGTTATAATTCCTAGGCAACCTTTTAGGGTAAAAACTAATTTTTATACTCATTTTTGGGTAAACATTTTTTTGTGTGTTATTCTATTTTTAGAAAAAGTAGGTGGCATAAAAAAAGTTTCCAGTAGGTTATAAAATTTTCGGATCGGAACGGGATTTGAACCAAGACACCTACCATCGGTAGCAATCTGACGCCTCTGCCAATGAGGCCATCACAACATTTGAAGAGGGCGGTGATAGAAGCTTTACTGGTTCTACGTATTTCCAGTTTCGTCATTAAAATCCTTCTTTGTCAGACGCACACGAGCGGGGTGGTATGACGTCACATTGAACTCGTTGACGTATAATAGACTTGATTTGTCGTTAGTGATTTTGTTTTAATCTATCACAATTATATCATATGCTGATATGATAACAGCTGTAGATATAATTTAGTTATATTCCACTTTTTTTTTTTTTTAATTTTAAGCAATGAAATGGAATCTATCATATAAGGAGTCATCCATTAAATTTATCGTCACGTTTGGAGGATGTAGAGGGTTGAAAATTTCATATGTGTAAAATCCAACTCAAAAGTATTGGAAGGCATACAAACCGTAGTTCCATGTAATGTAAACATTGTTCGTCCGGTCGAAAATTGCAGCACATGCAATATCCGTCATTTAAGAAGACTTTGGATATTATCGTCAGGTTTGTTCTCTCCGTCTTGAGGGTTTTATCGGCCAAATTGCCTGAAACATCCCGGCCAACCAGTGAGAGATTTTCGATATCGATTTGTATTAAATCGATGGCAATCGCTATCGTCAGATAAAGCACTTTAAAGGAAATCCGAATCTGTTTGATACGGATGCCCACGCAGTTATGACGCTTGTTTGAAACAATAAACAAACTGAGAATTTACTTTTTCCAAAGTTGTATTTCTTTGTTCATACTTAGAGTTTATCGATAAAAAGCAACCCATTATCATCATTTAGCGTTAGAAACTTCATTTGTTTCTGCAAAATGAAGTTCACAATCTTCCTGTAACTTTCAAACTGTTCTTCCAATCAAGTGAGTGATTGTTTTTGGGATATACGAATGTGTTGGAAATAACATAATGTTATGAAATTCAAATAACTCAACGTACATATGTACAGATGGGTAAATTATTGGTCAAATTGGGAAAAAATCCACAGCTCAGGTGAGATTTGAACTCACGACCCTTATTCGCTAGACAAGTGCTTTACCAACTAAGCTACCGAGCCAATTAATGACCCGGCAACTTAGTTGTCATAAGGTTCAATTCTAATCTCATCGATCTATATCATCTTCCCCTAAACCGCAAATATAACCATCTCTGTTGTACATATGTACGAAGAGCGAAAGCGATTTGTTTATTGTTTGAAACTGTTTGCCTATCGTACAGGCAACGCTTCCTCAACCACTTGTAGAGGAAGAACAATGCTACCTGGAAGGCGATCAAACGCGTCGTTCGCATTCTATTTGATACGACGGGTAACTACGTAGAGGTAGATGCTCGAAAACGACTCACTTGAAGTGCAAATTTTCGGTAATACCAATCCGTGTGGTCAAATTATGAAATTCAAATAACTCAACGTACATATGTACAGATGGGTAAATTATTGGTCAAATTGGGAAAAAATCCACAGCTCAGGTGAGATTTGAACTCACGACCCTTATTCGCTAGACAAGTGCTTTACCAACTAAGCTACCGAGCCAATTAATGACCCGGCAACTTAGTTGTCATAAGGTTCAATTCTAATCTCATCGATCTATATCATCTTCCCCTAAACCGCAAATATAACCATCTCTGTTGTACATATGTACGAAGAGCGAAACATAATGTTGTTGATGGAGCATATGCTATCGAATAACTTATGAAAATTGCGCATTTTCTTACATATTGAGAGACTCATGAAGTTAAATTCCGAATATCTCGGAAACGGTTGCTTTCAGAAAGGTTATTACAGTGGACGTTCGGTCAGTGCAAGCAGTTCACCTGCAATGCTTTTGAACTGCAAGTCCGGTATTGTGGGGTATGATCAAAGCTGAGTAGCATTCACCATGCGTGTATTTCCCCTAGCAAGCATCAGTGACAGCCAGCACCATGACGGGGTCGTCGTCAGTGTGATGCTGCCTCATTGAAGAGTGGACTGTTGGCGGAGCAAGTCGCCATCACCGTGAGGTTCCGTATTATGCCAAGTGATTCTACTGCAGTTTGCTAAGATGGCTGGGAACGGATTGTTCCAGTGAGTTGCTCGGTATTCACATTGGCGATCCTGCCAGGAGTGCATCATAATCAATAACAAGTTAATCATAAAATAGGTAGAATCACTTGGCATAAAAACAGTGAGAGAAAACAAATCGTTTTGGTGTGTGAAGTGTGTGGTGGTGCTGCCAGTGAAGTGGGTGTTGCAATTCTGCACAGTAAAACCGTTCAGCACTAAAATGTGTAAGCTCTACTCATAAGTGCATAATTTCCAGACCACACAAAAATGTGCTACAGTTACACATTTTCAAAAACAGCTCGTAAACTCGTCTAGATGTGAAATGTCGATATTTTTTTTGGTTTCCAAGGTCACTAGTAAACCTAGCTAGATTGCTGTACAAAATTTTTTGCGAATTTAACGATTTTGCGGACACAGGAGCTGATTTTGTGAATGTGCAAGGGTTACACATTTTTGGTGTAGTCTGGAAATTATGCACTTTAGTGCTAAGCGGCGTTAGCGTGTGCGGTTCCTGACGAATGCTAGAGCGCGGAAAGTTTTTGTTTGTCCAACCGCGTTCTGTTTTAGCCTTGGTTCTAGCACAAACACATGAACAAAGGCGCGGTGACGTGGTTGATTTTTGTTGTCGACTGGTAGCACGCTGTGGATAGGTGGTCGGTCGATGATTGCATGCATGTTTCTTCATGTTCTTGCTCGGCATGGATGGTCGCGCTTTCGTTGATTCCTCGGATCGTACATGCTCGTGTTGTCGCTCGGTTGAACGGTAAATGCAAACGGGTTGATGTGCATGATGGTAGAGGTGTTTGACTATTGTGAATGTTGCCGTAAAATACTCGCGGCGTTGGTTGGTTGGGTTGGTTTTTGCTCGGGTTTTTGGTTGAGCAAATTAATGGCGTGTCGAACCGCCGAAAATTTTTCTGCATAAGAAAAATGCAGGGACGTGTAATGAAAACCGTCCAAGGAAACGGCATTTTTTTTTAGATAACCGCCGAAAATTATTCTGCATAAAGAAAATGCAGGGACGTGTAATGAAAACCGTCCAAGGTAAAGGCGTTGTTGGATAACCGCCGACAATTTTTCTGCATAAGGAAAATGCAGGGACGTGTAATGAAAACCGTCCAAGGAAACGGCATTTTTTTTTTAGATAACCGCCGAAAATTATTCTGCATAAAGAAAATGCAGGGACGTGTTAATTATTTGTTTACTAGCTGTCCTGGCAATCGTCGCACTGCCAGCCTACTGTGTTTTTTGACATGCAGTTATGGAGAATGGCCCGCAGGATGGAATTTCAAATTTTACAGTTTTGTTGCTTTCCTGATCGATTTTTTCAATTATGTTTTCGTACGAGCACGTCGGAGCCCCGTCCTGGTGCAGCTGCGAGGGAGTTATCTAGATCCGATAACCCCTGCAAAGCAGATCGTGATATACAAACACCTTTTAATTTTTATGTACATATATTTTCCATTTTATTATCTCATTGTTCAATCAAACTATTTGGCATATCTGTATATGAGAGGTTTTAGTAATTCGTATTGTTTTTGATAGCAGCAAACAGTATAAGTGTGTATGAGAAAATGAGAATAATAGTAAATGCTAAATTGATCAACTTATTTTCACCACTCTCCTCTTATGTGTTTGCTTTTCTTTTTTCTGCGATCATATATTTATTACTATACTAGCTGTCCCGGCAAACTTTGTTTTGCCAAGCAGTGGCTGTTTGACAACTGTTGAGGTCATTGCAGCAATTTTGATCACGCTGAATCTGTTCCCGACTCATAAAAAATCAGTAGGTACTTTATCATTTTTTTTTTACTTTTCTAGTGGATCTTCGTAACTTTTTGTACATATGAACACAGCCAGCACGAATACGAATCGAACCATGCAAGACTCATGCTGATCGGTCCACCCGTTCTTGAGTTTTGTTGCCTCCAAGGAACTTCAAACTCATTTATATATATAGACTAGCTGTCCCGGCAAACTTTGTCTTGCCGTCTTGTGGTGGTTTGACAACTGTTAAGCTGAAAATAACACCGCACTCTAGATTGGTTTCATTTCGATCGTGTTGATTTTCTCCCAAGATCATGAAAAATCAGCATTTTGTCTATTTTCTTTCATTTTTAGTTCAATCTTCTAACTTTTTTTTAAATATAAACACAGCCATCATGAATACGAATCGAACCATGCAAGAGTCATCCTGATCGGTTCAGCCGTTCGTGAGTTTTGTTGCCTCAAAGGGACTTCAAACTCATTTTTATATATATAGATTATTAAAAAAAAAACTTATTTTTTAGCACAGTTTTCTCCCAACCGTAGACACCGGAAACAGAATGCAGCACAATTGTCTCAATTTTATTTTTATCAAAATTTTATTCAAAATAGTTAAATAATGAGCAGTAATGAAATTTCAATATTCAATACAAATGACATCAAGATAATTGTAAAACATACCGTATCCGATGGATACAGTGTCGTTTTACGCCAATGTCAAGCTAATAGAGGTTCGCCGTTCACGCTAGTTTTGGGCAGCATTCTCCAGTTTTTCAGGTTCAGGTCTTGATGCAGCGAATGAAGTCAGCACATTTTGTGCCGTTCATTCAATCGTGTCTGTCGTATTCTTGACAAACTCACAGGAAATGTTATCACAACAGGATATTTATCTAACTTCTCCAGTAGGCTATCAGTTGAATGGGAGAAAAACTAACAACAGCACCCAATATTTTTTTTGCTTCTACCTTACAAAGATTCAGTACTCTACATATAGGTTATTCAGATTATTGGATTCCTGCAAAATGATGACATCATGTATTCGTTCTTCTTATTTTCAGTTTCAAAATGTGTTTTGTATGTTAAACCAAGTTTTTGACTAATGCAAGCTGAATATAGTCCGCTGATTTTTTTTCCTTATTTTGGTTGCGAATTAGATATTTCATTGTAAATTCTTCCTAACTAGTAATGTAATTTTTGGTTTATATGTAAATACTTTATTAAAATTATCAGTCTATTACAATAACGTAAAAGTGGTAGTATTTCAACAAATTGTTCTGCTCATACATCTCATTTTGTTATTTGACTATATACAAACACACATTATATCTCCATCTCAATTTGCTACATACATACATGCATGCATACATACATAGATTCAAATTATCTGGAAATTGACACCCTATTTCATTTGGCATTATTATTGATTAAACCACATTCATTGATTATTGATTTTACATATTTATTTATATAGACTAGCGGTCCCGACAAACGTTGTGTTGCCATGTTGGACTGTGGTGATTTGTCAACTGTTGATGTCATTGTTGCACCGCTCTCTAGATTGGCTTTACTTCGATCAGGTCGATTTCCTCTACAGCTCTTGAAAAAATCAGTACTTTAGCCATTTTATTTATTTTTGGTTGATTTTCATAACTTTTTCTACTTATAAACACAGCCACCACGATGATGAATTTAACCACGCAAGAGTCATCCTGATCGGTTTATCCGTTTGGGAGTTTTGTTGCCTCAAAGGAACTTCAAACTCATTTTTATATATAGATTCAATATAATATTTTGTCATAGTAAATTATAATATGAGCCACAAATCAATAAGGGAGGATGCATCAGGGCATAATTGGAGCTACATTCGGACGAGGAGGAGTGCTGCAGATTCTATTATTCCTCTATTATTCTACAGGTATGTTTACAGAGGCATATACTTTTGGACCGGCTACACCTCGTTTTGGGCCTTCATTTAGCGATATGCTAAATTCGGAAGACTAATTTCATTATGTATATTATCTTACTTTTTATTTTCTCATGCTTTATCAAATAATATTCTATTATTGACTATATATCAGCTATGGTGTTGACATTTTATAACCCTAATAATTCTCTGCCATACCATCAAGGCCGTGAAAGGACTCGCCAGCGAATGATACTCAATCAAATTATATAGCTTATTTCATACCATTACATTTCATTATTTAATTATACTGATTATAAAATAATTCATCATAATAAATTAAACTATTGACTACATAACTATGCGGGGTTGGGAGGGTGCATCAGGGCATCATTGAAGTTGTGACTGTACGACGGAGTGGTTGCCAACCGAAGTGAGGTGAGAAGTAACTGTAACATCCTTGTAGATGGGTTCTTCTATCCCAACAGTTGCAATGGATTTGACGCGCCCTTCTTATAACAAACCATCCCGTAGAAAGCTTGACAAGTAATGTAAATTTCATTATTCACCCTGTTGGATCATTCTGTTGGAAGGAGATTCTCTTAAACCCGCGGATTTCGCGTAAGTGTCTCTACTTACGGGTCCGCCACACCCCCTTTTGGCCCTTCATACAGCGGTATGTTGAATTCAGAGTGGTAATGAAATTAATCTTTACTGTTAAGTGGAACTGCATGCAGAGCAAGACTCAAGCTAGGATGGTGGCTACCTACATTGTAACGTTTTGACGTTTTTTTATCTTTTTAAGTAAAATAAAGTTTGAATTCAATTGGATAAATTTGGATAAATCTGTTTTTTTTATATATATTTTAGATTTATAATTCAAAGTTCGTTTCTTAAATTTGTTACTATTTTAGTTAATTTGTAGCTTTTGACGTTTTTATCTTTTCAAGTAAAATCTTATTTGAATTGGATTCGTTGAATTTGACTTTGGATTTGAACCGTTTCATCTAGTAGAGATTATCCGTTTCATGTAAGGTTTGTGTCTAGGCTAAGCTAATGACGATTCATGTTACGTATCTTATAGGGTTTTTTCGATGGCGCAAAATAGATTTGCAGCCATGTGCGAGTTGAATTTGGCGCACTTGTAAATAATTGTTCGTACATTCAATAGACGACTGCTTCAATAGCAGGAAATTTACTTGACTAGAGAAATTGACTTGACTCCATCACTTTATAGTTAAGTCGGCTGGAGAGCAGAAGTGAGCTTCGGCGACCTTCTCCCAGTTTGTAGTTTTTTAAGGTGTGTAGTGATTATTAGAGTTATAACTTAGTAAATCAGTGTAGTTTAAAGTGAATTTGAATTTATTTGTCTTTGTTTTTCGTTTTGTAGTTATTTAAATTGTGGATTTAGTCGCCAGGGGCAGACACTCTGTTCCCTGAGCATTTGTTTGTTTTTCAAAAGGTAATTATTGAAAGTGAATTCGTTTAGTGTATATTGTTTTTAATTTGTGTATCCTCTTTGGACCTCAGCGTCCAAAGACGCTTTTTATTTTGGCTTCAAGCCTTTTTCGCTGCTCCTCGCCCGCCAAAACTGGCAGTTAAACGGAGAGTAGGGATGATATCTGGCCTACCCGCGTGCGGTTTAAGTACGATCGGGCAGAGTACCAGACCGCCGACACTCCCCCTCCGCACCTTTAGTCCGGCGAACGTTTTGGAGAGCGAACCGACGTCGACGAATGGCCACGACGAAGCACCGACAACGGAAAAGCCTGCGCAGGTACGTCGTTTTTGAGTTCATGGCCATGATAACACACACACACACACACACAACACAATCCATTTGACGAGCATATTGTAGAAAATAATATACATACAAATGAATTCAGTTGTTTGATTTTATTGTTTCTATTGTTTCTTTTGTTCCTTAAATTACCGTTCTAAATTTAAATAAATTCACTTCAACGACACTTAATTGTTTGATTTTGTATTTATTTTTGTTTTAGTCTCTTTTTGGTGTAAATTTCCGTTATTGGTTCAGTTCGTCCGTTTATGTGTATAAAGTTTAGTGCGTTTTGGGGTTTTGTTCAAGATAGCGGCCGTTCGAAGAAGCCCTTGAGTGAAGAGTCATCAATTTAGTCGGGCAAACATTGGAATGAACCGGTGGTCTCTCGTACGCGAGAGTGGCGCAAAAGCCACCACGTTTTAAGTTTCATTCAAGCTAATTCGACGAACGGTTACATTTGGCGCCCAACGTCAAAAACTACAAATTTCTAAATATAATAGAAATTTGTTTGTTTGTTTTAACTTTATGTATTTTTGATTAGTTTTTTATATTGAATTTTGGGTTTTGGTTTAGGATGGATTGAATTTGTATAGTTTCAAAGGTATTTTTGATTTTCTTGTTTGATTTTTATTAATTTTTAGTTTTGATTATGGTTTTGAATTTAATTGAGTTTGATTCAGTATTTTTTTTAAGTTTCGTACATTTTTCGTTAATTTTTCAGTATTTCAGACTTTATTTTGTAAACTTTTTTAGTTCAGTTCAGTTTTTTAAGTTAAATTACCTTCAGTTGAGTCAAATTTGACGCGAAATGCAACTTTAAGCATAAACTGCAAGTAGGTCTTTTTTTTTTATTTACACGTTTGTTAATTTTGACTCTTTTTGATACAATTTTAGTAATTAGGTTCGACTTTATTTCAATTTGACAAATTAATTGATTTTTGACGTAACTTTTGAGAAATTTTGAAATAAATGAACAGAAAAGTTGTAGATAATTGTAGAAAATGTATAGAAAAACGTTTTCGACGTTTTTCTCTTTTTAAGCAAAATTACCGATGAATTCGATAATTCTGAAATACTTCTTGCTTGTGTTTTGTATTTGAGACGTGTTTGGAGACAGCTTTTAGCTAGTCAGCTAATTGTGTTTGCTTAATATTGTTTTTGGTTAGCGAAAAGGCTTATGTATCTATTTTAGTATTTAGCTACTTATTCTATGTTAGTTTCGAAACTATATTAGTCGAAAATCGGAAATCACTCACCCGTTGAATTTTCGCCGCGGAAAAGATCGTCGTTGTGCATCGTTTTATCCAAACTGTCCAATATTGGTCGCTGCAGCGATGAAGGTTAGCAGGTCTGAGGTCAGTCGAAAGAATCCCGGGTTACTAACCATCGTTAGGATGAGGACATCTGGTACAATTCGCTTATATTGATTCCTGCGACGTCATCCGTGTTTCTCGATTTCTTTCACGTTCCATTTCGATCCGTATTGCCGTCAGTAGTTCTAAAAATATAAATACGTGGTCAAAATCCCAGAAAGTTGCATTAATTTAGTATTATTATTTTTTTTCATTCAATTATTATTTTGTTAAGTTAGCTTTTGAACCGAAAAGAACATATTTCTTACTTAAATTAGCTCTGGGTTCCCCAAACAATCGCAATAAAAAAAAAAACATTCAAATAAATCGTGTCGGGCACAGATACCAAGTTCTTTAGCGATGTTTATCCTTTGCACTGCCGCGAAAGGGATTCGCCATCTTAAATTATCATAAATTTCGATTATACTTTACCTTTACTGTTTTTGATTAATAATATCGATACTTGACGAAATCCCACGATGAATATCTGTAAATATAACCGGAAAGCAATGATTTCTTAAGGCCAATAATTAAAAAGTATTGTATACTCCCCCGGTTTATCAGTTAATGACGAAGATTTTTTTCAGGCTTCGCGACAACAATCACTACCGAGATTTTTTCTTTGACCGCGACGATCACCACCGCTCCGATTTTAAGGATTTTTGTTTTTGTTTTCATTTTTTTTTTCGGTTCTTTTTCGTCTCGCGTCGGTGACAGTGCAAACGTCACACGCGTTGACAGTACGTTTCGTTGCAGTTGGTAGTAGAACTTGCATGCAAGATTTTATGCTGTCAGTTTGCATTCGATGTTTACATAGAGCTGTTCGATATTTTTTGCAGATTCTGAATTTGGTCAAATTAAGTTTGATGTTTAGAATTTATTTCTGCTTACGTTTATGCACCGTTTGATTGCGAATGAGTCAAAAACAGTTTTGATGTGCAATCAGCTGCGGTTTAGTTCCGTTACGTTAAGGAGAGTCAGGGAGGAGGTCAGACGCAATGGGCTGATGGACTCTGACGATCCGAGTTTAGACAGTTTGGTTTGCGAATGTGCCAACAAGAGTGTTGATGATGCAACCAACTGTAGTTCCGTTACGTTAAGGTGAATCAGGGAGGAGGTCAGACGCAATGAGCTGATGGACTCTGATGATCCGAGTTTAAACAGTTAGATTTGCGAATGCGTCAACGAGGGTGTTGATGATGCAATCAACTGTAGTTAAGATCACGGCTATGTAAGTTTTTTGACATTGCGGAGTTTCCATTGTGGTAATCGTTCAAGGAGTAACGGTTATGTAAGTTGTTTGACAGTGGAAAATTCCCTTTGTGGTAGTCGTGTTCGAGTCATCCGTGTTGTAAATTGCTCTATGACCATCAATGTAAACTGGACATAAGTTTTGTGTTTTACGTTAAGTTTCGATTCAACTGAGTAGTTTCTTTCGAGTATTTTGTGAGTTATGAAAATTTGATCAGTTTCTCTGATCAAATTTTCATAAAACTGGGTGGTGTGATGTAACGTTTTGACGTTTTTTTATCTTTTTAAGTAAAATAAAGTTTGAATTCAATTGGATAAATTTGGATAAATCTGTTTTTTTTATATATATTTTAGATTTATAATTCAAAGTTCGTTTCTTAAATTTGTTACTATTTTAGTTAATTTGTAGCTTTTGACGTTTTTATCTTTTCAAGTAAAATCTTATTTGAATTGGATTCGTTGAATTTGACTTTGGATTTGAACCGTTTCATCTAGTAGAGATTATCCGTTTCATGTAAGGTTTGTGTCTAGGCTAAGCTAATGACGATTCATGTTACGTATCTTATAGGGTTTTTTCGATGGCGCAAAATAGATTTGCAGCCATGTGCGAGTTGAATTTGGCGCACTTGTAAATAATTGTTCGTACATTCAATAGACGACTGCTTCAATAGCAGGAAATTTACTTGACTAGAGAAATTGACTTGACTCCATCACTTTATAGTTAAGTCGGCTGGAGAGCAGAAGTGAGCTTCGGCGACCTTCTCCCAGTTTGTAGTTTTTTAAGGTGTGTAGTGATTATTAGAGTTATAACTTAGTAAATCAGTGTAGTTTAAAGTGAATTTGAATTTATTTGTCTTTGTTTTTCGTTTTGTAGTTATTTAAATTGTGGATTTAGTCGCCAGGGGCAGACACTCTGTTCCCTGAGCATTTGTTTGTTTTTCAAAAGGTAATTATTGAAAGTGAATTCGTTTAGTGTATATTGTTTTTAATTTGTGTATCCTCTTTGGACCTCAGCGTCCAAAGACGCTTTTTATTTTGGCTTCAAGCCTTTTTCGCTGCTCCTCGCCCGCCAAAACTGGCAGTTAAACGGAGAGTAGGGATGATATCTGGCCTACCCGCGTGCGGTTTAAGTACGATCGGGCAGAGTACCAGACCGCCGACACTCCCCCTCCGCACCTTTAGTCCGGCGAACGTTTTGGAGAGCGAACCGACGTCGACGAATGGCCACGACGAAGCACCGACAACGGAAAAGCCTGCGCAGGTACGTCGTTTTTGAGTTCATGGCCATGATAACACACACACACACACACACAACACAATCCATTTGACGAGCATATTGTAGAAAATAATATACATACAAATGAATTCAGTTGTTTGATTTTATTGTTTCTATTGTTTCTTTTGTTCCTTAAATTACCGTTCTAAATTTAAATAAATTCACTTCAACGACACTTAATTGTTTGATTTTGTATTTATTTTTGTTTTAGTCTCTTTTTGGTGTAAATTTCCGTTATTGGTTCAGTTCGTCCGTTTATGTGTATAAAGTTTAGTGCGTTTTGGGGTTTTGTTCAAGATAGCGGCCGTTCGAAGAAGCCCTTGAGTGAAGAGTCATCAATTTAGTCGGGCAAACATTGGAATGAACCGGTGGTCTCTCGTACGCGAGAGTGGCGCAAAAGCCACCACGTTTTAAGTTTCATTCAAGCTAATTCGACGAACGGTTACAACATACATACATACATACAAGAAAATGCAGGGACGTGTAGTGGAAACCGTCCAAGGTAAAGGCGTTGTTGGATAACCGCCGACAATTTTTCTGCATAAGGAAAATGCAGGGACGTGTAATGAAAACCGTCCAAGGAAACGGCATTTTTGGATAACCGCCGAAAATTATTCTGCATAAAGAAAATGCAGGGACGTGTAGTGAAACCCGTCCAAGGCAAAGGCGTTGTTGGATAACCGCCGAAAATTTTTCTGCATAAGGAAAATACAGGGACATGAAATGAAATCCGTCCAAGGAAATGGCGTTATTGAAAAACTGCCGAAAATTGTTTGCATCAGGAAAATGCAGCGATGTGTAAAGAAACCTGTCTAAGGAAATGGCGTTGTATGATAACTGCCGAAAGCTGTGCGTGAGGAAAATGCAGGGACGTGTAATGAAAACTGCCCATAAAAATTGCATATCGTAAAACAGTTTAAAATTCGAAGTACGCAATGAAAACATATCTACTGAAAACTTTCGAACTCGTTTTGTAGAATCTATTTTCGTATAATGAAGGACATTTGTGTGTTATATATGGTCCATCTGTACCATCACATTGAAACATTGAAAATGGAGTTGTATGATATACGGAATTTTTAGTCTGATAAATCTCAAATTCGTTAATCTCTTGTTTTTTTTTCTTTTTTGACAAATAATTCTTACAAAATGTTCGTTTTCGTTGAATGCGTCGAATTTTCGCAATCGTGAATAACGATTGATTTGAGTGAGAGAAAAACAGGGCCGGCTACATAACGAGACGTGCGCTTGAAGGAGAGAAGACGCATCACCCAACTGCGTGTGTTGTAGTTATTTTTATTGGAGCTCGGCAAAACCCCATAGATGATCGGTTAGCATTGCAAGTTATCAATCAAATGATATAGGTTCGATATTAACAAAAGTGCGTTTACTAAACAAAAAAGTAAATATGGCCATTCGTCTTAATTCTTGTATCTTGAAGTGTATCTTGTTGCATTGGTGCCATAAGGATGAAGAGAACGAAATTGAGGGTTTGAGCGTAAAAATAACAAGTCTGATAGTAAGAAAACTTCTTTTTTTTTTCGGAGAAGAGGGAGAATGTGGGGTATGATCAAAGCTGAGTAGCATTCACCATGCGTGTATTTCCCCTAGCAAGCATCAGTGACAGCCAGCACCATGACGGGGTCGTCGTCAGTGTGATGCTGCCTCATTGAAGAGTGGACTGTTGGCGGAGCAAGTCGCCATCACCGTGAGGTTCCGTATTATGCCAAGTGATTCTACTGCAGTTTGCTAAGATGGCTGGGAACGGATTGTTCCAGTGAGTTGCTCGGTATTTACAGGTATGTGCAACAAATTTACAGTTATCGCACCGCCAAATGTCAAAATGGTGCGCCATGTTTGCCCAAATGAACAGACGGATGAAGTTCACGTTCATTTAACGTCAGTTGATGGTTTGTTGATATTGTCAGGCGTTCCATTTATCGAATTTTTGTTCGCTAAGTGAAACATAAACATTTTGCATTTATCGTCTACTGTATCTTTGATATCCTACTAAAATTTGAAAACGGTCTGATAAAAAGTTCCTAACCTTTTTTCACGTTGTTTACCCGACTATCTATCGCGTAAGATTGCAAAACTAAGGTAAATAGAGAAGGAAGAAAACCTAATGATCTGACGAAGGGGAAGTTTGTCAATGTTTACTTGTTTTGTTTCACATCAGACAAGACATTACAATTGTGCCACAAAACTAACCCAACATCATCTAGAAAATACTGTGCTGTTGCGTCAACAGGTTCTTCGCCACAGCTTCCAGCAGAAATAAAGCAGCTGTTTTGTTGGTGAGGATTCTTATTCGATTGGCACATCATCAGGGAACTATTCCGGTTTTGGATTAGAGTGCAATAAAAGAGCCCCAAAAAATAGAAAAAATATAGCTATAAAGTATTTGATTACAGCTTACAGTTTGAATTGATAATAATGTTTACATCCGACAAGCCATGGTGATATCCCAACAGTTTTTTTATTACACTTCCAGCTGTAATGATATCGCATAACGATAGTAGCTTCAAAGAACTGCTGGTGTGGGAAGAATTTGGCAGATTATAAATAAATGATAACAAGTTCTGTTGCATTTTTTTTTTAAACAAATATGACGAAGTCCCCAAATTACGCTTCGCTCAAGGGAGAGGGGAAAGTACAACCGAGCGCTACGGTCCATACAAAAATTCTAGGACTTTTATACAAAAACGGAAGAGGAGGGGTGTTAAAACATGACGATTTTAGCGTTGCGTTCTAAATAAATGCTATAAGTTTTGTATCATGGCTTTTGGCTCGAGTGGTCAATATTACAAAAATGATGAAACTATTTCGCGTCAGTGCAACAACCCAACAAATTTTGAAATAATTTTGTTACAAAAAATGTTGCAAATACAACAATAAATTTGTTACGAAATTTTGTTATTGGCAATTATTTTAATATGCACAGTGTAACAAATGCTGTTATTTATCTGTTTAAATAAATAATACAAGTTTTGTTATAATTTTGTTTTTAAAATAATAACAAATTTTGTTAAAATTTTGGTATGGTTATTCACATATACGAACCCTTACAACAAAATTATATGAAATTGTGTTATTTCTAACAACGGTTGTAATAATTTTGTTATAATTTTGTTAGGAGCTTCTGGTCGGGTACCCAGACGGATCCGACCTTTGCTGCTTCGCGTTTCAGGCGGGTGTACAGCTCTGCCACCGTTCCAAATGTTCTAGCGATAATGTCCATGTCGCCCGCAAAGCACACGAATTTACCGGATTTTGTGAAAATCGTTCCCCGGCTGTTGAGCCCGGCTCGTCGCATCACACCTTCCAGAGCGATGTTGAAGAGTAGGCATGAGAGTCCGTCACCTTGTCGCAGTCCCCGGCGAGATTCGAATGAACTGGATAGTTCACCCGAAACCCTTACGCAGTTTTGCACACCGTCCATCGTTGCTTTAATCAGTCTAGTCAGCTTCCCAGGAAAGTCATTTTCGTCCATGATTCTCCATAGCTCTGCACGGTCGATACTGTCGTATGCCGCTTTGAAGTCGATGAACAGGTGATGCGTTGGGAAATACCTAAATCTATTTTATTCTTATAACATTACCCGTTGTTAGTCAGTTTATTCATCCAATATTTTTCATCAAACTTGTAGCAAGTTCATATCTCAAGAGAACTAACGCGGTGCACCTGGCAACGCTTCGCGATGCTCCAAATGCACCGCGGTGCACGATCTGAAAACCCCTGAATATGCAATATGGGCTGGATCTGCCAAGTAGAGCAAGGTATTTGTGGAATAGTAATTAGGGATCTTATAGTACCGTAATCCGGGGTAACATTGATCAGAATTTTCGAACTTTCTTGAATAATTCTCTTGTTAAAGCAAATGTTGCATGTTTTATATTTTTAAAACAAGTACTGGCCCTCTGATTATGTGTTAAGCTACTCGAAAAAGTTTTGTAAAACTTTTGAACATATTTAAATAGGCTTTTTAATCTTATTTTTGATTTTGTTGATTTGGGGTAACATTGATCATGTCAGTGATCAATGTTCGTTTGTGTTGAAAATACCCATACTTACCAAATTCGGGGTCGCTGATATCAAATATGTTGTCCAAATTCTTACAAGTTATGTATTTTTGAGTTATTTTAAGATTAAAATCCTCCAAACCGCGAATAACGCCTAAAGGTAGGCAATGGCTTAAGGAATTGATAGCTTACTTTAAATAAATCGTATATTTTATTGAAAAAGAGAATTTACATAAAAGTTTCGTTCATTAAATCAAACTCTAGGATATTATATTGAAGTAATACAGTGATTTCGAACCTCATATTGTATCTAGTATTCATGCCATGCATGAATGTTTGACAATGTATCTCATTGCGTTACGAAACACAGTTATGGAAAAATCGATTTATTTCAATGTTTATGAAATTAAATTTTCATGAATTGCATGTCATTTAATAGCTAAATGATAGCAGATTACGATATGCCATTCGATAGCAGAAACTGATTCAATGTAAAATGCTTGTTTGAACATTTCCTGAGGTGGGTCAAGCTGATCAATGTTACCCCGCTGATCAATGATACCGTAATCCGGGGTAACATTGATCAGAATTTTCGAACTTTCTTGAATAATTCTCTTGTTAAAGCAAATGTTGCATGTTTTATATTTTTAAAACAAGTACTGGCCCTCTGATTATGTGTTAAGCTACTCGAAAAAGTTTTGTAAAACTTTTGAACATATTTAAATAGGCTTTTTAATCTTATTTTTGATTTTGTTGATTTGGGGTAACATTGATCATGTCAGTGATCAATGTTCGTTTGTGTTGAAAATACCCATACTTACCAAATTCGGGGTCGCTGATATCAAATATGTTGTCCAAATTCTTACAAGTTATGTATTTTTGAGTTATTTTAAGATTAAAATCCTCCAAACCGCGAATAACGCCTAAAGGTAGGCAATGGCTTAAGGAATTGATAGCTTACTTTAAATAAATCGTATATTTTATTGAAAAAGAGAATTTACATAAAAGTTTCGTTCATTAAATCAAACTCTAGGATATTATATTGAAGTAATACAGTGATTTCGAACCTCATATTGTATCTAGTATTCATGCCATGCATGAATGTTTGACAATGTATCTCATTGCGTTACGAAACACAGTTATGGAAAAATCGATTTATTTCAATGTTTATGAAATTAAATTTTCATGAATTGCATGTCATTTAATAGCTAAATGATAGCAGATTACGATATGCCATTCGATAGCAGAAACTGATTCAATGTAAAATGCTTGTTTGAACATTTCCTGAGGTGGGTCAAGCTGATCAATGTTACCCCGCTGATCAATGATACCCCGGATTACGGTACCCCGGATTACGGTACTTAATTAATTGTTACAATGTCAACAGGTTAAAACAGCCTAATGACAAATCTTAATAAACTACAAACAAAAAAAGCAATCATTTTACATTAAACAGTTAGTGCTCGCAAAAAATTGTCTCGAATCTTAGCTCTACTTAAATGGAAATCAAAACTAGAAAAACAAATAATAAATACCCGACACATACTCCTAACAGGTTAGTTCATCCCATAGTTTGTCGAAGATCTAATAATGCACAGAAAATCACTAGAACGAAGAGCGCGCCTTCTGAGGTCCATGTTCAGTTGATTCAGCAGCTCCGGACAATCAATGTTTGATGTAAGTAGATCACCTGTGAAACCTAATAAAACTATAAAGCTTACAATTTACGAAATGTTAATACTTTCTTCATGCAGTCGTAAACATTCATGATTAACCGTTAAGCTTCGAAGTTGAAGAGACGGACGGCTAGATTTATCAAGTTAATGATAATTTGATTTCGTTTGCAAATATTGATGATTCATTAATGCGACCTACACGCTAAGAAAATGTTACTCTAAAATGAGTAAGATTCACACAAAACTGAGCTAAACTGGAACAGCTCAAAAAATGAGTAAATTGCATTTCCAGCGATAGCGCTGGCCCAAGTGCAAAAATCCAACTGGTTTAAGCCGTATAATATTCTTCGCATCATCAAGAATATTATACGGCTTAAATTGATGAGATTTTAGCACTTGGGCCAGCGCTATCGCTGGAAAAAAAATTTACTCAATTTTGAGTTGTCCCACTTTAGCTCGAAAATGAGTGAATTTTCTGACCGTGTACTGATTGATAAGCGATATCTCTGATGATCTGATGTCTTCGTCACTGTGAACCCCAATGAATCAGAACGTAGGTTTTTGGATGCACATTAAGGGCATGATGTTGAACTTGTGTTTGAAAATTCGTCCTTGATTTTCTTTTTTTTTCTTCAACATTTACATGAAATTTGCTCTTATCGGAAATTAAGTTTTATAAAAAAATATTTAAAATTAATGCATAATGCAACTCCGGAAGTGAACATTATTATCATGATTTTTTATAGCTATCAACTTAACAATCGTTTGAAATTTGTTGCCACTTGTGCGACCATTTGGGTAGGGTGACCTATTTTGAGCACTTTCCATTATAACTCAGATGATTTTATATCAATTGGTATGAATTTTTGTTCATGGCTAGATACTTAACGTATAGCGTTGTACACGAAATAGTTATTAGGTTTCAATAAAATTAACGGAGTCATATAGAAAGAATTGACCAAAATAGGATACCTTGCTCAAATGGCTTTACGTGTTATCAGGTGCGCTCGTTATCGCAAGATCCGATATAAATTTTCTGTTTATGATATGTCTCTATCTAGTGTTAATCAACATGTTTCAAGCAGTGGACTATCTCTCAACCTTCGTTCTCCAGCCGTCATCGAAGAAGACTGTCACGAAAAAGGTAAATTTTATTTTTTGCAATCAAGTGAGATCAAAAAGTAATAAAAAATAATCTTTTTACAGCAAATGAGCAATGCAAACAATTCAGCCAGCACACCATTGTTGCATCCGGAGCAAGGCGGTTCTGGTCATCCAATAAGCGGCCATAAATATCCGATTTACGTTGCTCAACCTATACACAGCGTTCCAAATTTTCCCCCACACTACGCTCATCAGTATTACCCCGGATGTCCACTGTGCCCAATAGATCCGCATTATTCGAGATATCCGGTATACCCCAGCTATCCTGTGCATCCTGGATATCAGCAACCAGATAGGTGGCACCTTGCAAACCCGAGGTGAATTGCAAGGGTTATTTTAAGTCTGTGAAACCAAAAGATCTTTTCAAATTGTTAGTGTTTAGTGATATCTGGTAGTGCTTGGCAGTTGAATATAATTCAAATTTGTTATTGAAAATGTTCGTGTTTTGTCATGTCGAAAAGCAGATTTCGTATTAATTAGTATATGATTTATTATAAAGAATTAAAAGTCTGGAGAACCTTAAACGCTTTTGCTTTTTGTAAAAAAAAAGTTTTATCAAGTGTAACATTTTAAAAGTAAATTTTTATTATCAAACTTCTTTAAAAAAGTATTGGAAAAATACATGTACGATTTATTACAAGCTGTAACGAATTTAGTTATGCATATCTTATGAAGCATGATACTATATTATTCGCTCCGGTTCAACAAATTGAGTCATTAAAAAACGGAACCTCATTGTATTTTATGAACGACAAGGTTATTCCCAATCAAAAGCAAAAAACAATACAAAAACGATTGAACAGTGCGCTGTCGGTTGCCACGTTCCGCATAATTTATTTATTGCTGTTGATTTCGCACATAAGTTCATGCATCACCTCGTTCGTCCATATTAGGTATACCTCAGAGAAAGGGTAGCAAGCTCCACTCACTACTTCAAAGGAAAGGCGAACGTCGACCTATCAAACATCAGCTCCAAGTTTCGCAAGCGAGAAAAAATAGAAAGGACATAAATACGGTGACAAATTGATTTCCCCAAGGAGCCGGAGTCGATGAATAAAAAATATGCCTCAATATCTTCATTCGCTGCTTTTGGTTTATTGTGCCACACCTTGCTCAGCCCAACAGAAGAAACACCTTATTATAGCTCTGGGAGAAGAGTGTGGATGACGATGAGATCAATATGCTTACGAACATACATCTATAACATTATGAAACAAAACATGTTCGGTTCTTCTTGACTAGGGTAGAAATCTACTTTGTCATATGCGCTAATTCCCGTCATATCAGACGGAAAATAGCCGATAACCAAGGATATTCATACTAACTTTTGCAAATGGCTCTTCAGATGGAAGCAAAAACATGTAGACTGTCAATAACCAATCAATTTTCTGCATACGAAACATCGTACTTCACATCCATAGAAGGATTTTTCTTACTTCATTGACTGTGATGGGGTATTATGATCTGGTGGACAAGAAAAAAAAATATTTTTTTTGGGTTGATATTCTAAAGCTACATCCATCTCAATTTAAAAGTTTCTTCTCAATAGTAATTTGAACTCACGATTTGATTTGGATCACGAAGAATTTGACCGACCTACGGTGGAAGCAAATTTATATATTGAATTGAATGAAAAGAGAGAGGCTTTCAGCTGACAATGAATGTGGTCAAACACGAATGAAACAATGAGAATGTCAATCTTCACTTTGGATCTTCGAATTTTTTACCCTCTGCTAGTATGAGAGTATGAGTGGTTCAGTTTGACGAAAAGCTTTCACCGACCAGAGCGGTAATCGAACCCACACTCCGAGGTTTAAGAAACAGATAATAAACTGACGCCCCTAACCGCACGGCCACGAAGCCAACAAAACTGATACCAAATTGGCCATGAGGCGTTCGGCAAGGTGCAAGATTAAAATCGACCATTATTGGTCGGTGCTCATATGGACGGGAATTAGATGAAAACCCTATGTGATTCTGGAAAGTTTTTGTGCAGTGTACGGACATTTTTTTTTTGCATAAGTAGGGTGTGGGACCAATTGGGCCGAATGATTCTATGCCCATTCTCAGAACAAATTTTTATTGATTCGCCATGATGAAAACTTGGACAGACGCAAGGCCCAAGCAGCACACATGTCAAACAAACAAACGAGCTACGGTAGTGCAAGTTTTAGATGCACAGAAGTCACTGTGTCTTACTTCTAGCAAGGGGAAGAAATATGTACACTTCCGATCAAAAGTTTGGGGTCACCCCCTCAAAAACATGTCATTTTTTTAGGCCCATATCTTCGCCAATTTGCGTCCGATTCCAAAACCCTAGGTCTCATTCAAAGGTAATAAGCCAAAGAAACTTTGAACATGATTGAAAAGAAACTTTTTCATAAAAGTATGTATGTAAACTTGACCCAAAGTTGCCAAATTTTTTAAAAAATGAATATAAACTTACGGCCATGTCACTGGAAATTGGGTCGACCAAATTTTAAGATGAGAGCGGAAATATAACCCATTTATTAGCTTTCAACTGCTTTTTACAGAACTTAGCTAAAAAATCTAGAAATAAAGTTATTAAGTAAATTACCTCTTCATGTCATCGACCAAAAGTTTGGGGTCACCCCTCAATATGATGTATCGGCCAAAAGTTTGGGGTCACTATCGTAAAACATGGAAAAGCGATTTGTTGATATCTTTGTCATCTTTCATTCAATTTTAATTATTTTGGCTTATTTGAAACACAATGAATGATACTTACTGCATATACATTAAACCACACATATTTGTTGAAATTTACAAACTAAAACTTAACGTGAAGTTGCCTCATTTTTTGAAATGTGGTGAAATGTGTTAACTTTATATAACATTTTTATATACAAAAATCGTTAAATACGTTAAGCTAAAGACATCAAACGTAAATTTAGTTAATTATCTTTGAAATGAGCCAAAAAAAATTAAAATTGAACTATAAATGACGAAGATATTACATTACCAAATCACTTTTCCACGTTTTACGAAAGTGACCCCAAACTTTTGGCCGATACATCGTATTAAGGGGTGACCCCAAACTTTTGGTCGATGACATGAAGAGTTAATTTACTTTTTTACTTTTTTACTTTTTTTCTAGAACTTTTAGGTAAGTTCTGTAAAAAGCAGTTGAAAGCTAATAGAAAATGGGTTATATTGCCGCTCTCATCTTTAAATTTGGTCGACCCAATTTCCAGTGACATGGCCGTAAGTTTATATTCATTTTTGAAAAAAATTGGCAACTTTGGGTTAAGTTTACATACAACATTTTTTGAAAAAGTTTCTTTTAAATCATGTTCAAAGTTTCTTTGCCTTATTATCTTTTGAATGAGACCTAGGGTTTTGAAATTGGACGCAAATTTGCGGAGATATGGGCCTAAAAAAATGACATGTTTTAAGGGGGTGACCCCAAACTTTTGATCGGGAGTGTATAAAACGCGAAAAAAATTAATATTTCTACTCGGAGTGAAAGGATTTGAATGAATTTTTGACACGAACTGTTGAAATCTCTACAGTTTCTGATAAGAAGGGTGTCCTTCACCGCGCGATGCTGGAAAGCAGTGTATTGAGCCCGCTTTACCCCACTCTCTCACTTTTTCACATTTTTCGAAAAATCCTGGAGTGCAAAATAAATGATTTATATAACCGTTATGTGGCCGGCAAACTTTTTGCTTTTTTCTACACCGTGTATTTTAAATGGGTGCTGGGTACCCGGGTACCCTGCCGGCCACATAAGGGTTAATTCGTATTTGTGCAAAAACTTTCGTAGTATCGAATGGAGCTGATTTGGCTCACCGCACGGCCTTAAAAATTGAAATATCTTCAAATAACCCCGATATCCCTTATTTCTTTGAAATTTTACATGCATTTCCGCCCTGAATGGAATGAGATCGATAAGAGCAGGACCAACCCTATGCCAAATTGCCAATGCTATGGAATTTTTACACAAATACGAGTTGAATTAGTCATTTATTTTTCATGACAGTCGGGAAAAGATGAAGATTTTCTCAAATAGATGTGTGTGAAAGAGTAGGGTAAAACGAGCTAATTGCATTGTCTTCCAGCATCGTGCGGCGAATGACGCCCTCCTTATCTGAAACTATAGAGGTTTTTACAGTTTGTGTCAAAAATTTATTTGAATCCTTCCACTCCGAGCAGAGATATTGAATTTATTCGCGTTTTATACCTACAGTAATGTTCCAATTTTATCACGCCCTCCGCACGTCAGTCCTTTATTTTTCATTATTTTCTGTAACATTGAAGAATAAATTTTACCCCTCTGCTTCGAGATGAGTGTTGAAGGCGTGTTTTGCAACGTTTAAAATATTGTAAATGCGTATAAATTTTGTTGAATATTTAAAAACATTTTTAATAACGTTTTTATCAAAAAACGGAACAAAACCGTATTTCTTCCCACTGTGCATTGTGTTAGAAGTAAGTCACAGTGATCCAAAACTTGCGCTGCTGTGACTCTTCTGTGCTGCTTCGGGGGTTTATGTACTTAGTATGCGACTCATCGGAAGAATACACTAAATGTTCACATGCGACCGTCGGTAGCTGGCATAATGGCTGACCTTCGCTAGTCACCAACAAATTATCAAATTTGCATAGTTTGATAGAACGGTTCATTTTTTAAATAATGGTGAGTTTCAAGGCATTTCAGTGGGCTCGAGGAGGTTTCAGGAGGTTTCGGGAGTCTTCATGTGGTTTCGAGGTCGGTTCACAGATGTTTGAGAGAAGTTTCTGGGTGTCTGAAGTGGTTTAGAGGTGTTTCAAGTCGTTTGAAGATGTTCCAGGCAATTACAGAGAGCTTGAGGTGGATTCTCGAGAGCTTCAGGGGGACTCTTGGTGATTTCAGAGAAGTGTCTGAAAGTCTCAGGGGGCTTTTAGAAGGATGTCAAGGTGTTTTAGGTGGTTTCAGAGGGTCTTTGGGACGATTTCTTTACTCTGGCTTAGGTCTTAAACCCGGTTTAACTGTGTGGTTAAACCAGGTTTACGAGTTAAGTAGAGGCAAAGAATAAAAATAGAAAGAATGCCCTCTCTTGCCTTTTTCTATGAAAACGTCAAGCGACAAGACAAGTGGCGCTCTCTAAGCATATCAAGGTGGAAGCTCTCTGTAATAGTGTTCGTGATTTGTCATCAGAGAAGGTGGTGTGCGTATGTTTTGGTATCCGCATACAATCAGTAACGTACACTACCGCATGAAGGTTGAACTTTCATCCGCAGATAGCGCTGCGGTAGTGTCCCCCGAGCATCAGCGGAGTGGGCATTCTTGATATTCTTATTCTTTGGTAGAGGTCACGAAATCGTCTTTTAGGAAGATTTGGAGGCTTTAGCAGAGTTTAGAGAAGTTTACTGGGATGCTACAAAGGTTTCAGGAAGGTGACCTTAGGTGAGTAGACAAATTATTCGTAATACAACGAGAGATCACTTGTTACGCTAATAGATTGGATATTCCATGCTCAAGAGCTTTCTTGGATACCGTAAACAGTTATTGATGCCACTCAACCAAACATATTTGCATGAGCCTCGGTAAGCATGTACTTTGTTCGTAGTACTTCTAATGATCACTAATTGGTATTGGGATTTTAGGCGGTTTCTGGAATGTTTTAGGTCTCTATGGCATTTTAAATATATGGTCTCAGGGGATTTCAGGGACGCTTCAGGGTGTCTTTGTCAAAACACTCTTAGCCTTCCTTTTGCATCACGTTGGCAGCAGCTCGCTGACGTAATGTACAATTTGAGTCAAAAATGACCCTTATTCCAAAGGAGGCTTAAAGGCTTCTGAAACCCCCTGAAACGCCCCGGAAGCCCCTTGGACCACCCTTCTTTTGGGCTCTCTGGGAACTTCCTGGAAATGCACTTTGCTCTAACTCTCAAACGCTCAGGAGCAAACTATGTTTCTACATTAAAACCCTGACTTATTTTTTTTTTTTCATGAAATTTCCTTTTTTCATGCCCTTTTTAATTTATGCACATTTTCAATTTATGCACCCCAATGGTATAAATAGAGCTTCCAGTGTACTTATGTTTTCGTATCTATTTCTTCATCAGTGTATTATCGTTTTATATTTTCTTCTTCTCATAAAAGTGAGAATCATAAAGGCCTTAGACAACGTTAAAGTTGACTGGACTAAAGAAAGCGTAAGTCAAAAAATGGTCACTTTTTTCGATTAGGCATGCAATAAAAATAATGCATCTTGACCGTTTTCCAAGTAATTTGCGAACAGGGAAAAAAATGACCCAAATCGATTTTAAATAGGTCAATTTTTGTCACGATCATAAAATGATTTACGCACTGGAGTCGTAGTTAATGTAAAAAAGTGACCTGCATATTTTATGTGAGTAGCGACAGCTTCGTTCCATTTTTCAGGTAAGTATGTCAGATTGGCTTCACTAATATTAACAAACCAGCCAGTATGCTATGAATGCAATTACATACTATAAATCTAAGGCTGTTTATATGTGCAATTGTTCAAGTCGAAACATTTGCAGCAGGATTAGCTGAGCCAGCCCTCTTGTTTGTTTATGAAATTCACTCGTGCTGTGCAATGGCATTCTTCAGTTTGCAAGCTCATCCATCCACCTTCGTTTCTAATGCTAACCCGTTCTCGATCGAATCAGGACAGCCTCAATTTTTGGGGTTATAATTTGCAAAGTAATAAAATCATAAACACAGATTAACTCCTTCCTTCTTCGTGGATAGCCAACGGGATCTTCAGAAGCTACTACCTTTCGCTCTTCGTGTGTCATTCGTACGCTAGTTTAGTTATGCTGGTTGTAGCAAAAACTATAGGGGTGCATGCGAAAGGAATATTAAATGTCTAGTGAAACGCGTCCAAAAATCGTTTATTAGATTCTTAGCATAGAGATATTTAACGGTTAAATGAATGGTAACAGGCTGTTACTAACAGCAGCATTGATAACAATACGAATGCTGTTGATCGAATGCTCCATAACCACCCTCTGAAAACTATGATAAATAATTTTCTTACAAGTATTCCGATGTCAACAGAAGCTTTTGGACCCTAAGATGTCTTTGGAATTGACAATGGTTGCTATTGCTAAGTTGCCTTTGGTACCGTCAAACGGGGTTACTTGCAACAGCGGTGTAACTTGCAACACGATAACATACACTAAATGTGTAGCATTTTCTAATAATAATAAAAACTAGTATGCCCAACTATTTCGGTTATAGAGATTATGTGTATCAAAGATCGATTTAGTATAAAAATTAGCTTTGTTTCTTTGTTTATGGTTTAGCTACACTGTTAAAACGGATTGCTCATTTTATGCCATAAAAACAAGTATGAAAATCGTGCTTGACCTCTCCCTTATGGTAAGTGCGATAAGTCTGATGACCTTGCTTGCAGTTAGGGTACCTAATAGTAAGCTTAGCTAAACGATAAAAGTTAGATAAACTTATCGACTAAGTAATGCAAAAAATCATTATTATATTCGACAACCACTATGGGGTAACTTGCAACAGTTGAATTTGACGAAATCTTCTATTATTTATCTTCATTTCACGATATACTTTACAGAAATAACCGAAATGGATCATTTATTGATTACGTAACGCGTTCATTTTCAAATGACAATTCATTTTTTACATTTTTTTTGCACGTGACCTTCAAACATTGTTGGGAAATACCATATTTTAAAGTTTCATTCATGTTTCATCATGTTTAAAGTTCAATTTTTGTTTATGAACGCTGTGAAGCAATCACCAATATTAATTCTGAACCTAGATGTAGTAAATTATTTCAGTTTAATACCCAAATCAGCGAGTTTGACATTTACAAAGTAGAATAGGTGTGTTTCAATCATGTTAATTTAGCTGCAATTGCCAAACACCACTTTAAACTGAAAACTACTTGAAGATGACTCACTCTACCTTTTCAAGAAATGACAATAATCATTGTTGACATTTTGTAATGAGTGCTAAGTCACGAGAATCATATATATTTTGGGTTCGAGGGAACGTTGCTAAACGATATACTCTCGCTTGCAATAACTCTCAATCTTTTCATGAAAAATTATATGTCAATTGGTTAGTGTACATCTTTTCATGGTATGTTTCATACATAATATCAAAAATTTACAAGACGACCAAATACTAGAATGTTAGTGCTGTTTAATGAAAGCAAACTTAGCTCCATGTCCTATGTTGCAAGTTACCCCAGAGATGGGGAAACTTGCAACAAGCATGTATTTCGCACCTCCTGATTAGGTGGCAACGTATTTTGGTAAACCAAGTGCTGCATAGTATTCTACTCGGGGTAATTAGCGTACACGATGCTTCACAGGATGTTTCAAATGTTTAGATTTTCAATGATATTGCTTCAAAGTCGAAAAGTGTTGCAAGTTACCCCATTTGACGGTAACACTGTTTTACCGCGTATGAAGTGAATTTATAGGAAACGTTTGCAGCCTGAGCGCCTGAGCGGGAATAGCAATACCTCTGAGATGGAATTCTAGTTGTTTTGTTTTTATCCACGTAAGTAAGCCTTTCGCACAACTGATTGATGGTATCACATTTCAAGCCTAACTTTGCAAAACACCGTATGTAATATATGTAAACAAAAAAGAGTTTTTCACATGAGGTGCTGAATTTCGTTAAGGACTACTTGTATCGCCCAACTTTGGGAATGATTTGTTAAAAAATACCCGTATTTTTCACGTCTCTGAAATGCTCAATGTATGAGTTGCTATGGGAGCAGCGAACTTCTCCTTCGATTTTCACCGCTCGTGGGTATTGGTCTCCAGTTAGTATAGTGGTTAAGGCTATGGATCGCCAATCCGGAGACGTCGGGTTCGATTCCCGTCTCGGTCGGGAAAATTTTCTCTACTCCCTGGGCATAGTGTATCATTGTACTTGCCTCACAATATACTAATTTCGAATTACTGAATTCATGCAATGGCTGGCAAAGACAGCCCCCCAATTAATAACTGTGGAAGTGCTCAAAGAACACTAAGTTGGAGAGAGGCAGGCCAAGTTCCAGTTGGAACGTCGAGCCAGAAAGAAGAAGAAGGGTATTGTTAGATACGGTGTTTGGTAAAGTTTGGCTTGATTTATAAGATGAAATAGGCTACACCTGGTTCAGAAATTATAAATACACTAACGATTTACTGCCATTTTAATTTAAGCACATTGTTTTCTTTCTAGTTCTTACAGTCTTACAGTATTCTAACCAAGCAATTGATGATTGATGATGTTTTTGTGAAATCTTGCAAAGTAAAATATAGGGCACTAAATAGTTTACTAGAACATCAAAACTTGAAGTTGCACAAAACGGTGAAAAAATGCAGCATAGTGAAAAAGAAAAAAAATCTCACAAAAAAATATTTCGTTTCTAAACTTAGGGGGCATCCATTTAGTACGTCATGCTAAAAATGGGAATTTTCAACCTCCCTCCCCGCTTCGTACGGGGTTTTCCTATCATTAATACATTGCTTGTCACACTTTTCAGAACCCCCCTCCCCCCTCTAAGCGTGACGTACTTTATGGATGGCCTCTTAATGAAAGTTGCTGTATCTATAAAAACTATAATTCTCAACTGGTAAAAGTAATTTCACTGTAACATTTGGTCAAGAACCTTCATTATGGGTCAACTTAATGGATAAATTTGTGTTTCAAATTTCTCAAAAACACTAGTAGCAATAAACGTTGAACAAACGAATTTCTTAATTACTACACGGTATTCGTTTTTATGGTATGACAAGCTTTGCCATCTGTAGGATCGAATGGGCTGAAAAAATAAATTAGTTCAAATGTGTTCAGAAACGCTAAGAAACTGTGTGGTAGTTCTTATGTTGCTAAAGTTGGTCTCAAAAAAAAAAAAATGCTGCGAAAATTGCTTTATCGATTTTTTTCCAGTTTTGATGTAGGATTTTAGGAAACATGTTGAGCAAGTGAATGCAATATAGAGTGGGAGATTTTTTGGTATTTAAGGTGAAACATCAGAAGTATTAAGTAAAGATATTGAGAACACGACTGTTTTTGTTCAAAATATTATGACAATTGAAAGGGAATTTAAAAATTTGGAGCACAATATGCTTAATTCTGCTAAAAATCATCAAAAGTGTTCATTTTATCCAACGAACAAAGTATATTTACAATTTGTGAAACAGTCTACATGTATTAGCTTTTAGGCACGCAAGAGACGCAAGCTAAGCGTCCATTATGCAGTCAACTCCGCTACCATCTCTTAATGACTGCTTAACTCATTTCCAAATATTTTCAGACAGGGCGCACGTCATCTACAACGTCATGCGAACAGTAACAATTCTAATGCACCAATAGCAAGAATCTCAAAATTTAGCCACGTCCACGTCGCCTAGTGCAATATAAATGGAAGTTCAATTATCTATACTTGAAGTGCTAAGTAGACTCGTTTCACATGCAAACCACTATAGATACCTGCTACTTCCGTTCACATCAACTGTTACGTAACTGTTTCTAATTGAGGTAATACTTGCACCGTCTGTTCGCAAAGCACTCCGAACCGAGACACAGCAATGATCTGCCCTTCCGTTTTCTAATGTGGACAGCAAAACGACCGGCCACCATACATCATTTAGAGGGATTTTCATTATATGAAATCAAAACATTGTTAACACTTTCAGTTTTAGAGAAAACAGGTATTGAACGAGGCGCAACATTTGCCAACAAAGCAGAAAAGAATGGAAGAACAAGCGTCATTAGACAAGTTTTGGCAAATATGAGGTTCGTGGTCAGACAGGGTAGGGCTAAGCTACACGGCTTATCCCGCAGTAGAAGCTATTTCAAAACTAATATGTCTGCTTGGCGGCATGTCTCATGTGATTAAGGCATATGCTTATCAACCATATTGTTGGGTATTTTTAAACAAGAACAAAAAATGTCATGGTGTTGAAGCACGTGCACTAAGCTTTTGATGTGTTGTCAATTCTTGATATTCGTAGAGCTTTGATTCAATACCGGTGCTCTTCTGATTAGCGATACAAATGGTGAAGAAACCGAAGTCAGGATCCGTCATGGTGCCGTCGGCCGCCATGATAATGAGCTGATCGAAATGGGTTGTGAAACAAATGATTTGATGACTTATCTGCTGGTCATGCAGATAACCAGATGCGGATGCTAAGATATGAGTATCTTGACCTTGACGAACGGACTCGAAATTATCGAAAGGTGGAAACAGTACTTCTATAAACAACATCAAATAGTAAAACCACGTATTACCGATAGACCAACTAATTATAAAGAATTCGCCACATTTGAACATTTATAAAGTAACATTAATATACAACATCAAAGCCCAGAATCCGACAAAATATTTAGCAAGTATACTGCTGCGTAACCAATCACGCACGACTTCTTGACGGTGCCGATCAGTTTGTTCGCTGAAAAACACCCTGTAGGAGACTTTGTCTTACGTACTGCTAAGAGCTCTCGAACGTCCTTGAGACTCGTTTCGGTTTGTGTAGTCGGAAAAATCGTCCAAGATTTATTGCAGCAAAGATGTGGCATTGAACCCTGAAGGAAGAAACCAACTTCATAACGTTAATGGCTTTATGATTAGAAATTGCTATACGACGACGGTTCGTATTCTCTAGAATAGGATGCGCAAACCCATCCCCGGGAACTCATGCAGTGTTTTATTGCACCCGATTGGAACAAAACTGAATTATGTTGGTTTCTTTTCGACAACCTCAAAGTGTCATTGGACGGCAGTGGCACAGAAGTAGCACCTAGAGGCCAAAGTCTTAATCTATGCTTCTGGTATTGGAAATGGGATGTTTTTCCGTGGAACTGCAAATGCTCGGTTTTGTTAAATAAGGAAGCGTACGTGGTTTAAAAAGGTACATGTTAATTATAATATCAATGATTAAGATATGTTTTAACAGTAGTAATAATGACTTTCATGGATATCAACCTGGATAGAGATGAAAAATTGACGATAAAAACGTGGTATTTATTTGATTGATATAAGAAGCAAAAGATCTGACAATATTTTTACCTGAAACTTCTGATCAATAGAAAAATTTGAACTTTAGGAAATCCAATGAATAACTCTGTGCTGATAGCTAGATCTTTCAAAAACTAAATATGATATGATTATGATAACACGAGAGTAAATTTCAAATATTATTTCAGATTTTTTTACCTTTCCGCCCGAAGATTGCCATTTACCTGGTAGACCCCGTAGCATATATGCATGCATTTATTTAACATCCAGTGCTGAAAATGTCACTTCGATATATCTAGATTCAATCACCGACAGCTGATTTCAGAAGCTGACTATCTTCATGAATATTAATTGGCATTTTTATATTTTTTGCTTATAGTTAGGACTGTTCTTTGTTTTTGGTGTCTTTCACAGCATATTTATATTTTTATAAATCATTGAAAAATTGATGTTTTGGTCACTTTTCAAATGTTCTTGTTTCTTTTGTATTGAATTGCAACATTTAACATATTATAAATTCATCTCCAAAAGAGACGAACCAGCCAAGGGCTGAAAGTCTCTTAAATAAAGACAAATCAATCAAGCAATACATCTTCAAATTATACTATTAAACAAAACCAGCACATCTGATTTACTTATTTTAAGCTTATTACAAGTAAACAACAACAGAATAATAAAATGCACTCATTCCCAGTTGTGCATTTGGACGAGTCGGACGTGTGCTCCGTATCTCACCACGCGATAGACCTCGTATAAGTGGAGTTTTTTCCCCCGCAAGTGCGGAAGGTTTTTTATATCGTACGTTTTCCTGCTTGTGCGAAGTGTAGTGTCGCAAGGTGGTATCCAGCGCAACCCGGGAAGCGAGGTGCTTGCATCATCGTACATCAAAGAAGAAGCATCGCATCCAAGAAAGTCATCTTTATCGCCATCATCAGCCCCTCCGTCATCGAAGAGGACGGCGGCGACGGGTGCGAAGGCAGACGCGACGGACAGCTTTACCATCGACCTGCCTGTGATAAATATCTACCTGCTTCGGTCAGATAAGTATCACTCTTTCGATACACTCTTTTGTCCGCCCAATTTGTTTTGATCGCTTTTGTCTATTGTATCCCCAGTCCACATTCGACCACGTGCTTTTTTTTGACATCCATAACAGTGGTTCCCAAACTACTGTATACGGGTAAGGGTGTACAAACTGTAAATAACAGAACATTTTTTTTTTGTTTTTTTTTTATTAGCTATTTTTTCTTTTTTTTCAATACCGTTTTTTTTTGCATCCTACAGGGTGCGCTAAAATAAACATAAGAATTGAATTCGTATATTATTAGTACAAGTTTTTTTTTTGCTTTATTTTTTTTTCTATATATTATTAACATTGTTTGGTTTACAAACCAAACAGTTGTCGTCCTAAGGAAGAAAGTGCACTGTAAATACTTTAAGGTTTTTCTCTTCCTCTTTTGCACTTTTGAGTTATTTTCCATAAATTTGTTTCCACATGGACGATTCGATTGGAGGCGAAACGCCTCCCAATGATATCATTGCTCGTACGCGGTTTTATCAGCCATCTTCGCCTGGACCTTGGGTTGTCTATTTCCGGCGCAAATGCAAACCATTGAATATGCTTTCGATTTCTCGAGAGCTGACGCGTAAGTATCCTGGGACCGTTATTCACCAAGTGAAAGCATCCAAGCTGCGTGTTACCGCACCTAGCTACAAAGCAGCAAATGAAATTGCTCAACACGAAGCGTTTACTGTTGAATACGCGGTCTATGTGCCAGCACGAGAAGTGGAGGTGGAGGGGAAGATCCTCGACGAAATGCTGACATGTGAGGACATCAAGACCGGCTTTGGTCGATTCAAAAATAGGTCAATTCCTGATGTGGCTATCCTAGACTGTAAACGCTTATCTAAGGTTTCCATGGAAGGAAATAAAAAGGTGTACTCGCCTTCAGCGTTTTTTCGAGTGACTTTTCCAGGTTCCGTCCTCCCGGAATTTGTTGTAATTGATGGTGGTTTTTACCCAGTGCATCTTTTTAGGCCGAAGGTTTTTAATTGTACCAAATGCAAGCAGTTTGGTCACAGTGATAGCTTTTGCGACAACAAGCCCCGTTGTGGCAAATGCAACCAAGCTCATTTGGAGGACTCTTGCACACAGGAAGCGGAAAAATGTAGCTACTGTGGCGGAGATCCACACGACTTGCAAGTTTGCCCGGCTTACAAAAGACGCATTCGAAATGAGAGTCGCTCTATTATAAGGCGCTCCAAGCAGACCTATGCGGAGATGGTGAAATCTTTTAAAACACCAGATTCCGTGTCTGAATCAGCTGTCCCAGTTGAAAATCCCTATCAGGAGTTGTCTTCCGATGATCAGGACGATGGCGAAACTGATGAGGGTGGATCTCTTTCGGAGGTACACGCACCTGGAAAAAGGAAGTCATCATCTTCCCCGGGATTGCGCCGAAAGGTCTTTTTGAAGTCTTCCCTCAAAAGTTTGCCAAATGTCAAAGGGGACGGGGTAAACTTAAAAACTCCGAATAATCAGGTTCCTCTAGCTTCAGATCCATGTTGTAGCAAGAACCTGTCACCCCCGTCTCCGCCTGTTAAATACACTTCAAAGAGAAATAATCGACAAGGTAGCAAGAAAAAAGCTACCAAAGTTCCTCGCAGTTCAAGCAAGCCTCCTAGACCCAAGCGAGGACTGTTTACTTTTAGGGTTCTCGTGGATCGCTTATATGATGCCCTCAGCCTTCCAGAAACATTTAGAGGCATTATTGATATGTTTATACCTACAGTAGAAGAATATCTTCGGAATCTGACACAATCATGGCCCCTCCTTGCTGCGATCATATCTTTCGATGGATAATTCATCAAGTGAGGTACAAGATATGATCACTGTGCTACAGTGGAACTGTCATAGTCTAAAACCTAAATTAGACCTGTTTAAGTTTTTGATTCACAACTCTGATTGTGATATATTTGCCCTTTGTGAAACATGGCTTTCTTCTGAAGATGAACTCAACTTCCACGATTTTAACATTATACGCCAGGATAGAGGTGACCATTATGGGGGAGTTCTTTTGGGGATCAAAAAGACTTACTCATTTTATAGAATTCCAATCGCGACTCATCCTGGCGTAGAAATCGTCGCTTGCCAAATAAACGTAAAGGGTAAAGAACTTTGCGTAGCTTCCGTTTACATTCCTCCAAGAATTTCAATTAACCGCCGTCATCTTTGGAATGCGGTTTCTGCACTATCACATCCAGTTTTAATTCTGGGTGATATGAACGCGCATGGTACAGGGTGGGGCGAACCATATGACGATAATAGAGCGGCCATTTTCTATGATTTGTGCGACGATTTCAATTTGAACATTTTAAATACAGGTGAAGTGACACGTATTGCATCTGACGGCAAAGAAAGTCGTCTCGACCTATCACTGGGGTCAAGTTCACTATCATTCGATTGCTTGTGGAAGGTAATCGAGGATCCTCATGGTAGTGATCACTTACCCATTATAACCACCATAAAGCATAATAGTGAAAGGTCAGACCATCCAATTCAGGTTCCTTTTGACCTCACAAGGAATATCGATTGGCAAAAGTATGCAAAAGCGGTATCTTTTGGCATCGAATCATTCAATCCCCTCCCACCTTTGGATGAGTATCGATTCCTGTCTGAACTGATATATAAAAGTGCATTAGAATCACAAAAACGACGTGTTCCAAGTGCAACCTTCAAAAGAAGACCAGCCACACTAGGCTGGGATGATGATTGCACCCAGTTGTATCTTAAAAAATCTGATGCTTTCAAAACTTTTCGTAGGCACGGTACCTCAGATCTTTATCAAGAGTACGCAAAGCTCGAAAGACAGCTGAGAAACCTGCTGAAAGCGAAGAAGCGTAGTTATTGGCGACACTTCATTGAGGGTCTCTCAAGAGAAACTTCAATGACAACGCTTTGGAGAGTGGCTCGCAACATGCGAAACCGCTGTTCTTCTAATGAGAGTGACGAATACTCCAACCGTTGGATATTCAGCTTCGCGAAAAAGGTCTGCCCAGACTCAGTCCCAGCACAACCGATTTCTTGGGAAACATCCCCAAGAGACGGTTCTCTGGACAGACCCTTCACTATGCTGGAACTTTCTATGGCTCTTCTCTCATCAAACAATTCTGCTCCGGGAAGCGATATGATCAAGTTCAATCTTCTAAAGAATCTCCCAGATATCGCGAAAAGACGATTACTGGACCTGTTCAACTCATTCATGGAGAACAACATCGTTCCGCATGAATGGAGACAGGTCAAAGTAATAGCTATTCAAAAGCCTGGTAAACCAGCGTCTGATCATAATTCTTACCGCCCAATTGCTATGTTATCATGTTTAAGGAAATTGTTGGAAAAAATGATCCTATCACGACTCGATCATTGGGTCGAATCGAATAACTTGCTTTCAAATACACAGTTCGGGTTTCGCAAGGGCAAAGGAACAAACGATTGTCTAGCGTTGCTTTCAACAGATATTCAACTGGCCTTTGCGGAAAAGGAGCAACTGGCTTCAGTTTTCTTGGATATTAAGGGCGCCTTTGATTCAGTTTCCATAGGAATATTGTCAGAAAAACTGCACAATAGTGGACTTCCAGGAATTTTAAATAATTTCTTGTATAATTTGTTGTCAGAAAAACATATGAGTTTCAATCTCGGACAACTGACAACTTCCAGAATTAGTTACATGGGCCTACCCCAAGGCTCATGTTTAAGTCCCTTGCTTTATAATTTTTACGTGAAAGACATTGATAGTTGCTTGGAAGGACAATGCACGCTAAGACAACTTGCAGATGATGCTGTGGTTTCTCTAAAAGGCCCACATGCAGAAATGTTGCAAAGACCATTGCAAAATTCTCTAAATAATCTGTCAATCTGGGCAAGAGATTTAGGGATCGAGTTTGCTCCGCAAAAAACTCAATTGGTTGTGTTTTCTAGAAAGCGGAACCCAGCCCAACTGAAACTCAATCTTTTGGGAATAGAAATCGACCAGTCTTTGACTTCGAATTACCTTGGGGTCTGGTTTGATTCAAAAGGCACTTGGGGTACCCAAATCAAGTATTTGGTGCAAAAATGTCAACAAAGGATCAATTTTCTACGCACAATTACCGGAACATGGTGGGGTGCTCACCCGGAAGACCTCATAAAACTTTACAAAACGACTATTCTCTCTGTTATTGAGTATGGCTCTTTCTGCTTTCACTCAGCAGCAAACTGCCACCTAATAAAGTTGGAACGAATTCAATACCGTTGTTTGCGTATTGCTCTCGGCTGTATGCACTCAACGCATAATGCGAGCCTTGAGGTCCTGGCAGGGGTGAAACCTCTCCAGAACCGATTCTGGGAGCTCTCGCTAAGGTTACTTATCAAGTGTGGAGTGAGCAACACACTTGTCATTGAAAACTTCGAAGAAATGCTCAGTCTGAACACTCAATCAAAATTCATGAGAATTTATCTGTTCTACATGTCATCTGACATAAGCCTACCAAGTTATAATCCTCCCCGTGTACACTTCACTAATGACAGTACCTCTGTTAAATACGATCTGTCCATGAAACAAGCTATTCATGGAATACCAGATCAACTTCGATGTATATCTATTCCTCGCATTTTTAACGAAAAGTACCAAAATGTCAATTCCTGTAAGAGATTCTTCACTGATGGGTCTCGCATAAATGGATCCACTGGTTTCGGTGTCTTCAATGAAAATTTCACCGCCTTCCGCAAACTTCAGGAACCTTGTTCGGTTTATGTTGCTGAGCTGGCAGCAATCAATTTCGCTTTGGGGATGATTTCAAACATGCCCGTAGACCATTTCTTCATCTTCTCGGATAGCCTTAGTTCGATTGAGGCACTCCGGTCGATGAAACCTGTAAAACATTCATCTTACTTTCTTACAAAAATAAGGGAGCAGATGGGTGCACTGGTCGAAAGATCATACAAGATTACCTTTGTATGGGTCCCCTCACATTGCTCAATTTATGGCAATGAGAAGGCGGACTCTCTCGCAAAGGTGGGCGCACAGGAAGGTGAGATCTATGATAGAAGAATTTCACATGATGAATTTTTCCATTTTGTTCGCCAGAGTTCTCTTCAAAGTTGGCAAAATGATTGGCGAGATGGCCAGCTGGGACGGTGGTTACATTCCATTATTCCTAATGTTTCTTTGCGAGTGTGGTGGTATGGTTTGGATGTAAGTCGCAATTTCATTCGCGTGATGTCAAGACTTATGTCCAACCATTACTCGCTAGACGCGCATTTACACAGGATTAACCTCGCGTTGAGCAATGTTTGTACTAAGTGCGGTTCCGGTTATGATGACATCGACCACGTAGTTTGGCAATGCCCGGATAATGACGCCTCCAGAGCGCTACTATTGGATACCCTTGAGGCCCGAGGTAGACAACCCTTTGTTCTTGTGAGAGATGTGTTGGGGACCCGCGATGTCACATATATGGGATGTATTTTCGACTTTCTTCGCTCTGCTGGTATAAAAGTTTAATTCGCTTGTGTTTTCTTCTCCAGTTTTTTTTTCTCTGTTTTGTCCTCTTTGTGTTACCAAGCTACTCCTGGCCATCCGGAAGACCAAGTCCCACAACAAGTTGGTACCAACACCACAAGGCACCGAATTCGCTAGCAAGATGCGATTCTCCCCCGGATGAGCAGCAGTGAAACCTTTGGCCCAATCCTTACCCTGTCCATCCCTCAAAATGTGACCTTCTAACCTCGAGCTGCCACGAGTACCCTGGCTTCCACCCATTACTAACAGATATCATTAAAAAGTTATTACTCTGTATAATGTATAGTATTAAGTACAAAGAAAGATCCTCGGCTCCGTAAAGCGTTATACGCGATTGAGCCCCAAATAAATGAACTAGATAAAAAAAAAAAAAAAAATAATAAAATGCACTGCTGTTTGGAGCTTGCTTCTTGAGATTTGTGCGTCTGAAGTTCTGATGCACTCTTGAAGCGGGATTTAAAGACGTTTGTCCTTACAGATATAGAGATAAGGGGATTTGAATACACTCTCAAATTGGTTTCCTTAAAGGTTCAAGGAAAACATGTTTTTCCATGAATAAAATTTAATAAAAATATTTCAATAATCATTATAAAACCTAAAAATGTTCACTTTACTATTACTAAAAATGTTTTTGTCTTAAAAAATCGGTGGCTAAATAGGTTTCCTGGAAAAATATAAAGGCAGAGATGTTCAAAATTAAAAATAAGAAAATTTAAAAACCAATATTCACAAAATTGTGAACTAAAATGAATCACCTTCCAAAACATGTTTAACCTTCCTTTTCCATCACGTTGAGAACAGCTCGCTCGTAGTGTACAGTTTGGGTAAAAAATGACCCAAATGCCAAAGGAGGGTTAAATCGATTTTAGATTTTTCAGCATTTTCAGCGATTTTTCGTTTTCATTTAAGGACAAGGTATTTGAAGTACATAGCTCAAAATTTCTAGAGCACAGTTTTTTAGAACCGTTGAACGGATTTGGATGAAAATGCATCACGCTAATTGTTCAGTGGTTGTCAACAGCGTGATGCATTTTAATCCAAATCCGTTCAACGGTTCTAAAAAACGGTGCTCTAGAAATTTTGAGCAATGTACTCCAAATACCTTGTCCTTAAGATTAGACGTAGTCTACAAACGCCCATTCTCGGTCACGCTCGAAGCTTGCCAGGTCATGCTCCACCTGTTCTGCCTATCGTGCTCTCTATGCTCCACGTCTTTTTGTGCCAACCGAATCAGTAGCGAACACAAACTTTGCAGGGTTGTTATCCAGCAGTCTTGCTGCATTCCCTACCCACCGTATCCTTCCGGTTTCGGCCATCTTCTTGGCTTTTCGAAACGCGCCTGTTTGATCCTAAAACTGCACCGCGGCGCTCGCGCGTTTGTACATGGTGCGTTAGGTGAAGTTGAATCTTTTTAGACCTCGGCATTCTTCTGAAGCCCGTGGTAGGGTGCTGATCATAAACTATGTTTACTTTTTCTTAGCCATCTCAGACCCCCCCACATAAACATTCGTTCATATAAAATTTTGGAAATTTGTATGGCGTGTTGATTTTGGTGAGAACCACCCCTTTCCTCCGCCTCCCTTGAAGAGTCTACGTAGTTTATGAACTGGCCCCAGGCACGATTTCCACAGATGATACGCCTTTGAATTTCACGACTGACATTGTTCTCGACCGTCAGTAAGGATCCGAGAAATCATAACATGTACTTTGTTCTTGACACATTCATCACTAGTCCGAACTCTGCTGCTTCGCATTTCAGGCAGGTGTACAGCTCAGTCACCGTTCCAAATCTTCTGGCGATAATGTCCATGCTATCTGCAAAGCACAAAAATTGACCGGATTTTATGCAAATCGTACCCCGGCGTTGAGCCCGGCTTGTCGCATTACACCTTCCAGAGCGATGTTGAAAAGTAGGCATGAGTCCGTCACTTCGTCGCATGCTCCGGCGAGATTCGAACGAACTGGGTAGTTCATTAGAAATACTTGCAGCTTTGCACACAGTCCATCGTTGATTTGATCAGTCTAGTCAGCTTCCCAGGCTGTCTATGATTTTCCATAGCTCTGTACGGCCAATACTATCGTAAGCCACCTTGAAGTCGATGCGCAGGTGATGCGTTAGGATCTAGTATGCACGGCATTAATGAAGGATTTGCCTTACGGTGAAGATCTGGTCCGTTGTCGACCGGCTGTCGTTCAAACCGGCTTGGTAACTCCCCAGGAACTCATTCGTTTTAGGTGACAGACGAAGGAAGATGATCAGGAATAGACACATTCCACGCACTTCTACAACGCGATTTTGGAACTTCAGTGCTCCTGATTCTTTTTCCACTAAAATGAAGATTATTACCGGGTGCCTTACTGCAGCATTACCGAACGTGGTGCGTCCTTCTACTCCGATGTCGCTCTGCACTCTCCGTCGAAACATTCGCTCTGTCGATTCCTTTCCATGTACCCGATGATGCTTTCGGCTGCGTCGTTGATGGCTGCTTTTACTGAACTCCAGCACTGCCGTGAATCGCATATAGGTCCCATATGTGTAGGAAAACCAACGAACTTGGGACTGATATGCGGTTCATGGCAGAGCAGTCCTCTAGAGCAGTGGTGCTCAGCACTTAACGCATTCCATCAACAAAACTGCTTAAGTACTTATCGAAACCCAGTTTAATGGCAAGCAAATTTGTATTGAAACTAGTTGTACAAGGTTGAAACCACTTATGACCCTGGGAGCTCCTGCTGGCCCTAAAGGAGCCAGTCCAAACCCCAAGCAGCTGGTCTTAGCCGCGGGATACACTATTATTGTTGATCCGGCGAGAAGCGGCGTTGATAGCTGAGGAGGAGCTGTGGTGGAGAGTGGTACACAATACATCGAAACGCGGCATTGGCCGCGGTAAGGATTGGTGATGGTCGCGCCTTAGATAGGAGTTTGCCGCCGCGACGTGCACAACGCGACTTTGGTCGATGACGAGTGACGGGGCGACAGATGAAAACGTCGGTGGCCACAGTAAAGAGTGGTCGTGGCCGCCACGAAGATTGCCCACCGTGAAAAACGATGTTGGCCGCTAACTTGATTGGAGTGGGAGTGGAGTCACGAAGTGTAACGTAGCACTTTGGCCGCGATAGCGCACGGCGGTGGGGCAGATGAAAACGACGGTGACCGTGGTTAGGAGCGGCACCGACGAGGCTCGGCGTTGGCCGCCGCGATGGCCAGAGAAACGTGGTACGGACCGGACAATTATTCACAGGTGAACTCTCTTGTCTACCGACCGTCGCGAGTACGACCCGACCTCTCGGACTACCATACACTGACTGACTTCTCCTGTTCTCAGCCCATTGCTCTTGGGTCTCTCCATCCGCTTCGCGAGAACACAACGCGAAATTCCACCCGAGGACAGCTTCGGCATAACGCCCAAAATGCCCAAAACGCAACTTTTGCCCACACCATATTTGAATGGGCAGTTAAAATATGTTTCGCAAGCTTTGTTACCGTTGAAGGTGCATCCCTCAGGGCCCAAGGGAAACCAAAAAAGGAATACATTAGAGATGTTTTGGGTGAGCTGGATCTAGACCACATGAAGCTCGTTTACGTGTATTTAAGGAAAATTGATGCAGTTGTTTGATCCCTTCTTGTCGTATTGGTTGTCCACCTCGTTCCCCCTTCGACACCCTTTTTTTGTTGTTGTATCGTTACAGAGGTCACTTGTCTACTCTACGTTTCACCAGCAGTGAAACTTCAAAGTTCGACGCTGCTGAATGTCAACGAAAAGAACCCATAACCCCATACAAGTTATCGCATCAGTTTGCCCCAACTCCGAAGAAGCCATACTTAGCCAACTAGGAGACATCCAACAACAACAACAACAGTTAGCAACATCGTTAGCAACTTTGAACGAGGCACACAACGGACGATGAGCAAGATCAGCAGTTTCCACGGAATCCACACCTGTCTTCAACCTTACTGAAACCAGCATGTCAGCATCGCGCCACCGGACGACGCGATCCAATTACACATATGATAAATTAGCCAGGGAACCATTCCTCTTCCTAGGCAGGCCTCTGTAAGCTTAAAATAATAAACGACAGTCAGTCTTTATCCATTAATCGACGAGTTCAGTTCTGTTTTGTTTTTTAAAAAACCCTATCCTAAAGCCGAACTCAAAGCTGGCGCAGTCTCGACTTGGGGGATAGCCACCCGTTGTGTTTCATAGTGAAATCGTAGTGTGAAAGCAGATAGGAAACATTGTGTTCATCTAGAAGCTGCAACAAGCGATCATCACCGGCAGAACCAACGTAGGAAGAGCGCCCCAAGGAACCAGAACGCTCGGTAGGCCCGACCAAATCATCTTACCCGCTCTTTGCGTCGCTGGCTGCATACCAGTCGACTCGAGGTAAGTGATCTTTTTTTTTTATCTATTCAGTGTTAGTTATAAGGAGTGAATAAAGTGTTAGTTATAAGAAGTGAATAAAGTGTATGATAACTAGGAATATGGAGGCTTTACAAAGGTTGGTTGATGAACTCACCAACCAAATGGAGGCTCAACGGCTCCAAATACAAAATTTGGAGGAAATTAGGCAGGCTTCGGCGGTCCGACCTGTCCCTTCAGTAGTGTCACCTACAAACTTCGATGCATCTAGGATTCCTGATGCAATTAAAATGGTCGTACCGTATGCCGGCGACCCCAAATTACTAGCAACCTGGCTGAAATCAGTCGAAGATAAAATTAAATTTGCGGAAGCAACTTGCCCGTCACAGCAAGACATCGATCGTGCTATGCCCCTATGGACTAGCATTATACGAGACAAAATCGTTGATAAAGCTAACGAAGCTTTGGTGTCAAACCATACTCCGGTTGTGTGGGCTGATATACAAAGCACTTTGAGAGAATATTTTGGGGACAAGAGAGATCTCGGTACACTTGTCACCAAAATATCATACCTTCAACAAGGCTCGAGAAGCGTTACCGATTTCTATAATGAATGCAGAGAACTTTTGGCGGATATAATAGCCAAGATTTCTCTCGACAACGACACGGCGGCGTGTGCTAAACCACTAGCGACAAGCTATGAATACATGGTAACCAACGCGTATATTGATGGTTTAAACGAACCCTACTCGACACTCACTATAGTGTCTCGTCCGGCCTCATTGAATGAAGCGCATCAAAGCGCAATAGAGCAGTACAACGCGTCTCAACGAAAAAAGGATAAGTTCCCTAAACAACCAGTCACTTTTCAAAAACCAGCCTTAAATAAACCACAAAATAGCTGGCAAAATTCTAGACCACCATACAAACCCTTTCCTTCAGTTCAGCACACACCCTACGGCAATAGATTCCCATCATTTCCATCGCAAAACCCATCATTTAACAGATTCCAAGGTAATGCGTCTTCAAACAATGCAACTCCGCCACCTCAAGCGATTAAACCCGATCCATCGGGTCAAAACAGATACCCTTTTCGTCAGAACAGTTATAAGCAAGTAGTTCCTTACCAAAGGACAGCACCTACACAAGTAAATTCGCACGAAAGTTCGGAAGAAATTCCTACCGAACTCCCCTATGCCGAGGATCCTTACATCAACAACCCACAACAGCAAGAAATTTATCCACAGACGGAACAATGTGATGAGCTAAATTTTTGTACAGATCCGGATCAAGGGGCTGTCCATAAACCACGTGGTCATTTTTTTGGGACTTCTCAACCCCCCCCCCCCGCGTGTTCATTGGTCCATACAAAAAAATTTATTCGTCCATACAAAATGGTCATGGGCCGAACCCCCCCCCCCCCCCCCCTCATGACCACGTGGTTTATGGACAGCCCCCAACAGAACCCGGAATGAAAAATAATTTCCTTCCGTATCTAGAAATACCCAGAAGAGACGGCAGACCTCTGAGATTTCTAGTTGATACGGGGGCAAATAAAAATTACATTACCCCTGAGCTAATACCTGCTAGTAGTATTGCAACTGGACCCCAGCAAAATATTAGGAACTTGAGCGGTACGCATCGTATTAATCAGTACACATATGTGAATCCATTTGTCAACTTTATAAAAGACCTACCTAAATTAAAATTCTTCTTGTTCCGATTCCATGATTTTTTTGACGGATTGATCGGATTTGAATCTCTTCGAACTATCGGTGCGGTAATTGACACAGCATCGAATACCCTTGCAATAAACAATACAACGATAACATTAAAGAAAAAGTTCCCAACTAAGGAACAACTCAACTTCCACGAAGGCGAGACCTTAGTGAAAGAATTTCCCGTTCGAATAAAGGATGGTGATTTCCTAATTGAACATGACATTATGATTGGTCCAGAAGTCATTATACCCTCAGGAGTATACAATGCTCATAATGGTATAGCCACCTTCCCGTTGATCAACCAGAGTAATAAACCAGCAGTAATGAGCATCGACAATGAGGCGATATTTACAGAACTCCTGAATTTTGAAGAGATTGCTCCTAGCCAATCTTCCAAAGATAAAATAAAGGTTAAATTAGACCTTACGAAAAACATTCGAACGGATCATCTAAACAAAGAAGAAGAAGAAAAACTCTTCAAAGTTTTAAAACAGGTTCCAGAGGTATTCTACACAAATGATGAAAAATTAACATTCACCAATGCTGTAAGACATACCATTCACACGAAGGACGAATTACCCGTCTATTCGAAAAATTATCGCTACCCCTTCTGTCATAGAGAAGAGGTTCAAAAACAAATCGTACAAATGTTGGACCAAGGAGTAATTCGTCCATCGAACAGTCCCTGGTCCTCGCCAATATGGGTCGTACCCAAGAAGGCCGACGCTTCGGGTACAAGGAAGTGGCGACTTGTAATCGATTACCGGAAACTCAACCAAAAAACCACCGATGATCGATACCCTATCCCCAATATCACGGACATACTCGATAAGTTGGGGAGGTGTCAATACTTTTCAACCCTGGACCTTGCTTCAGGGTTCCATCAAATAGAGGTCCATGTAAAAGACATTCCTAAAACTGCGTTTAGTGTCGAAGGCGGACACTACGAGTTTGTCCGAATGCCTTTTGGACTGAAAAACGCACCTGCCACGTTCCAGCGGGTGATGGACAACGTTCTCCGAGAACATATCGGGGTACGTTGCTTAGTGTATATGGATGATATCATCATCTATTCCACAAGTTTACAGGAACACTTGGTTAACCTCAAAAAGGTTATGGAGACACTTCGCAAATACAATTTCAAAATTCAAATTGATAAATGCGAATTTCTTCAGAAAGAGGTAGCCTTTCTTGGACACATTGTTACTCCCGAGGGAGTGAAACCTTATCCAGAAAAAATAAGTGCTATTAAAGGTTGGCCATTGCCCAACAACGAAACTGAGCTTAGAGGATTCCTGGGAGTAGTTGGTTATTACCGCAAGTTCATCAAAGACTTTGCACAGATAGCCAAACCCTTGACTCAGCCGTTACGAAAAGGAGAAAAGATTGAACATACGCATGAATTTGTTTCCGCGTTCAATCGGTTGAAAAGTATTCTAACTAGTAGCCATCTGAGACGAGACTCGCGAAGACGGTCTTCTTTTTCTCCACTTTGTTATTTTTTTCTTCTTCCTATCTGTGTTGACATTATGTTTTGGGCTGGTGGTTCAAACACGTACGTGACCGCATCACCTCACATGCAGTGTGACAGAATCCCATTCACGCACAAAATCATGTTGAGGTGAAATTTTGCATCGCCAACAATCGCCAAGCAAAGTAATCATTGGAATATTTTGTTTTCAATTTATTTTTGACAGTACAGGAGAAGAAAATGCTGCTCGGAGTGAATTATGGCTTCAGAATTTAACTCTGATAGCAGTACTTTCCTCGTTTTAGGTAACGTAATCAAACGGGCTACAACTGACAGCTCAGTTGGGCTGCACTTGACGTTGCTTTTTTTCGTCTTCGCGAGTCTCGTCTCAGGTAGCCATGTGCTACAATATCCAGACTTCTCCAAGCGATTCATTTTAACAACGGATGCTTCTAACTACGCGTTAGGTGCGGTTTTATCTCAGGGCCCCATTGGCCATGATAAGCCGATTGCATTCGCCTCGCGCACGCTCACAAAAACTGAGGAGAACTATTCGGCTATCGAAAAGGAGCTCCTTGCTATTGATTGGGCGTGTAAATATTTTCGACCATACTTGTTTGGCCGAAAGTTCACTCTTTTTACTGATCATAAGCCGCTCACTTACGCTCTAAATCTCAAGTCGCCAAATGATAGGTTGATCAAAATGAAATTGCGTTTAGAGGAGTTTGACTATGAAATCCAGTACAAACCGGGCAAACAGAATGTGGTAGCCGACGGATTGTCTAGGATTTCACACGAAATTAACATGAATGAAAGTGAATCATCATCATCATCGGATTCAGAGACGGTACATTCAGCTGAATCAGATAATGAAGACTTAATCCGCATGGTCGAAACACCGCTGAACTTTTTTAAAAACCAAATTCTTATTGAAAAGGGAGAAAAGGATGAGGAAAAATACGAAGAGATATTTCCAGGAATCTTCAGGCGGACAATGACGCGTGCTTTCTTCGGAGTCCCTATTGCAGTAAAAATCTTCCGCGAATACATGCACCCTACAAGAGTAAATTGTATTCTTTGCCCGGAGGAATGGTTGAACATCATGCAAGTGACCTACAAGAATCACTTCTCACGCGCTAAAAGTTTCAAAATAAAATTAACACAGTTAATTTTACAGGACGTCACCAAAGAAGAAGAACAAAATGACATCATTGAGGACACACACCAGCGTGCCCATAGAGGAGCAGTGGAGAACTACGAAGTCATTAAGAAGAAGTTTTACTTCCCTAAAATCAAGGACAAGGTACAACGCTTTATCAACCTCTGTGAGACGTGCCTTGAGAGTAAGTACGAAAGAAAACCTTACAAACTCAAATTTGCCGAAACCCCTTTACCAAGAAAACCTCTCGACATAGTCCATATTGATATCTTTATATCAAGCCCTAACATATTCCTTTCGGCAGTAGATAAACTTTCAAAATTTGCAATGTTAATACCCATAAAATCCAGGTCTATACCAGACGTAAAACGCGGCCTCGTTAAATTAATTTCAACATATGGAACTCCTTCCATGATAGTATGGGACAACGAAGCTGCGTTCAAGTCAATTGAAGTCCGAGGACTTCTCCAAAGGTTAAGAGTGCAGTTGTACTACACCCCATCGAACCACAGTGAGGTCAATGGAACGGTAGAACGATTCCACTCTACCCTTAACGAAATATTCATTTGCATTAAAAATAAATATGACGATCTCTCTAATAAAGAAATATATCGCATCGCGACTACTTTGTACAACTCTACGATTCATAGCGTTACTAAATTAAAACCAATTGAAATTTTCTATGGCATAAAAGAAGGAGAAGAGAGACCCTTAAACTTGGAAACCATACTAGAAAACCGCAATAGAATCTTCGACGAAATTATAGAAAAACTACAAAAAAACCAACAACAAACATTAGAAAACAGAAACAAACACAGAGAAGATGATCCAAATTTCATTAGAAACGAACGAGTCTACAATAAAATTCAAGGTATCAAAAATAAAAGAAAAGCCAGGTATAAAAAAGTTGTAATTAAACATAATAGAAGGAAAACTTACGTGGATCACAGAGATATTAAATTGCATAAAACCAAATTGAAACGGAAGAGGAATCCCTTACATAATTAACCATATAGTCTCAAACCTCTATCTAACCTACTAACACCCTGCTATATTTGTTAATTTACAGACCAGAATAATCCCCTTACTGATATTGACGATCACCCTTACTCAAGCACAAAAACTAACCATTAGAAACCTGCACGACGAACCTTTATTGCTTGTAAAGGAAAGACATTGTAAAATTCAAACTGGAACAATTAAAATAATCCACCCGATAAACCTGTCTTCTATAGAAGAAACAGCGGAGATCCTGATTAAATCATCTTACCATAATAATGCCCAAACTACTAATCCACTAACAAATATTTTAAAGTATAAAGCGAAGAAATTATACAGCAACATATATCAACTGAAACCTCAACCACACCACCGATCAAGGAGGTGGAACACCGTTGGAACTGTGTGGAAATGGATCGCGGGAACCCCCGACGCATCTGATCTCCAAGCCATCAATACTACGATGAACGACTTGATTGACCAAAACAACCAACAGATCATAGTTAATCAAAATCTCAACACTCGGATTCAGCAACTTACTCACGCTATACAGGAAGTAACCAATCAGGCCAACCTAAACGACTTGCTAATGGACGACATCGAAACAATTACATCCATCGTAAACGTAGATATTCTCAATCAGCTGCTCGAGGACATTCAAGACGCAATTCTGCTCTCAAAAATGTCTATTACTTCAAACAAAATCCTATCTATTCGAGAAATTACAACGATAAGAGAACTTCTTCAAGACCAAGGAATTAACATTCACTTACCGGATGAAGCACTACAATACGTTACCCCAAATTTCGCAACGAATCATGGAACATTATTATATTTTATGCATGTACCACTGTTAGAGGAGAACACCGCGGAAATCATCAGAATATACCCAATCATCAATAGTAATCAATCAATCATCCAATTCCCAGAATTCATAGTCAAAAGTGGTAACCGTATTTTTGTCACACAAAAACCGGAAGACTTCGTTCAAAAATCTTCATTCTTGACGGATCTCGGGGACGAATGTATCAAACCGTTAATAAACGGAGTGAAGCCTAAATGCAACGTTGTATTCAATAATCAAACAATAATCAAACTAATTTCTGACAACACCATTTTGATATCCAATATAAGGAATCAAACATTAGAATCAACCTGCGGACCGGATAATCGAAGACTAGAAGGAAATGTGATCATCAATTTTGAAAACTGCACAATACAACTCAACAACGAAACATTTAGAAACGAGGAATATATCGGCGAGCCCAATATCATGTATAACGCATTCTATAATCTCAAACCAAACTGGAAGCTACAGGAAGACATCGATTTAGGAAAAATTCATCACGACACAATACAAAACCGACGACACCTCGAGCATGTATACCTAGAACAAAATAATCTCAACTTTAAGTTTTGGAGCCTGTTTGGAGGATTTTCTTTTACCGGAATTACAGCAATGATTATCATCATGCTAATCATAATCAGATACGGTGGAAAAGGACCGGGACGTTCCTCACTTAGGGAGGGAGAAGTTATCGCATCAGTTTGCCCCAACTCCGAAGAAGCCATACTTAGCCAACTAGGAGACATCCAACAACAACAACAACAGTTAGCAACATCGTTAGCAACTTTGAACGAGGCACACAACGGACGATGAGCAAGATCAGCAGTTTCCACGGAATCCACACCTGTCTTCAACCTTACTGAAACCAGCATGTCAGCATCGCGCCACCGGACGACGCGATCCAATTACACATATGATAAATTAGCCAGGGAACCATTCCTCTTCCTAGGCAGGCCTCTGTAAGCTTAAAATAATAAACGACAGTCAGTCTTTATCCATTAATCGACGAGTTCAGTTCTGTTTTGTTTTTTAAAAAACCCTATCCTAAAGCCGAACTCAAAGCTTACATACATTATGTACATACATACATACATACATTTATTTGTTCAACATCATTAAGACAAGACGTAATCAACAATAGTACGCCACAATACTCGGTTTGTGGCTGCCGCTCTCCATCCTCGGTCGCGCCCAATGCTCGCCAATTCACGCTCCACCTGGTCCGCCCATCGTGCTCTCTGCGCCTTCTTGCGCCAACCGGATCAGTTGCAAACACCAGCTTTGCGGGGTTGTTGTCCGGCATTCTTGCAACATGCACTGCCCAGCGTATCCTTCCGGCTTTGGCCACCTTCTGGATGCTGGGTTCGCCGTAAAGTGCAGCGAGCTCGTGGTTCATCCTTCTCCGCCACACACCGTTCTCCTGCACATCGCCGAAGATCGTTCAAAGCACGCGTTGCTCGAAAACTCCGAGTGCTTGTAGGTCCTCTTCGAGCATGGTCCATGTTTCGTGCTCGTAGATGATCACCGGTCTTATTAGCGTTTTGTACATGGTGCATTTGGTGCGTGAGTGAATCTTTTTCGACCGCAGTTCAAGCCGCAGTTTCTTCTGGAGCCCATAGTAGGCCCGACTTCCGAAATGATGCGCCTCCGAATTTCACGGCTCACGTTGTTGTCAGCCGTCAGTAAGGATCCGAGGTAGACGAATTCCTCCACCATCTCGAAAATATCCCCGTCTATCGTAACATTACTACCCAGACGGATCCGGTCGTATTCGGTTCTAGCGATAATGTCGTCTGTCGTCCGCAAAGCACACAAATTGACCGGATTTTGTGAAAATCGTTCCGCGGCTGTTGAGCCCGGCTCGTCGCATCACACCTTCCAGAGCGATGTTGAAGAGTAGGCATGAGAGTCCGACACCTTGTCGCAGTCCCCATAATCCCATCTCTTCCAAGAAATTTTAACCTCGACCAAACCGCGAGTTTTACAATTCCAAAGCTAAAATAGTGTGTAAGATAACAACACGAAATTGTACAAATTATAATTTCAAATGAACTTAGCTTCGCTATGGCTTCAAATGAATGATTAGGTAAAAAAATAGGTGCTGTACAAAGTACAAGTAGTGCAGCAGTCAATTGGAATCGCTCACGTAGTGCCTTAGTGGACAAAAGAGCTGTAAATTAGGATAAGTGGTTAACCTTCACATACCCGACCCCCAACATCTCATTTTCAAAATGCTGACATTTCGTCAATTTTCATCCCATTTTTTTGAAGTCGCCCTCAATCGATCATAAATTGGTGCAAGTTTATTACACCCAAGTGGCCATGCAATATCCGGAACCAGTTCGGAGATATTCCGGATTGAACTGGGGTCAGGAAGGGTGCCGAAATGGCTAAAAATGGTGTTTCGTGTGTAATTGTGGTTTAACCATCGATTTTCAGCTGAATTTTCATTGCGAACAATAAAATACAACTGCGATAATTAGATATGAATAAGTTGACCCATCCGGATCACGGTGAAGGTTCCGCGGGGACCTCATTGGGGACACTTCTGGTTTTTATCCAAAACATGTCGTACGACATATCAAACTTCATGATTTCGAATGGCTGAGTCAGAAACGATACCCTGAAGTCTGTATAAACTAATATGGCCTCCAGGAACATCTAGCATAGGATCCACGGGGGTAACATCGGGGACATTTCTGGTTTGCAACCAAAACATGCCGTACGACGTATCAAACTTCATGATTTCAAGAGATTCGGGCAGAAAAAATTGACTGAAGTGTGTAGCACCTGATATGGCCGGTCCGGAACACCTGAAACAGGTTCCGCGGGAGCCTCTCAAACACAGTAACACACGAAATAATCACTTTCAGCCATTTGACAGAACAGACCCCTCACCTACCCCCTGACCCCAGTACAATCCGAAACATCTCCGGAATGGTTCCGGATATTACATGACCACTTAGTTGTAATGAACTTGCACCAACTTATGATCGATTAAGGGCGACTTAAAAAAAATCGGATTAAAATTGACGAAATGCCAGCATTTTCAAAATAAGATGTCGGGGGGCGGGTATGTGAAGGTTAAGAATAAGAATAAAAACTTAAAAATAAAGATTTCACATCTGAAAATCTCCGAAAGGTTTTTTTTCTGCAAAACTCTTGCGAAACTCTGCTGATTAGAAATTTTGAATTCTAAATTTACAGTTTTAGAAAAGTGCAAACAAAATGATTTACCAATTATCTCGATTAGTTGTCAGCGAATTGAATTTTGTGATGTTGTTGTAAAGTTCTTATTATGGAGGATCCCATAAGAACTCAATAGCATGCGAAGCACAAATGATTTATTATCGAAAACAGAGAGAAACCATAGTTTTCATATTTGTTCAAACAAATTTAGATGAAAAATTACAGACTTACGTTTTGAAAGTCTTCAATACGTGGTACGATCAATTTTATTTGATTATTTTACACTTTTTCCAACATTATTGGCACATTTACCCTCTCTAACCTTTGACAAAAAAACATGATTTTTTAAATCTTTTCTTAATGATAATAGTGTACAGTTCCATTAACCGTAAAAAATAATACATGTTTAATTTCGTTTTACAACACATGATGAATGTAACACTGTTTAATCCTCGTTGTGCATTAGGGTCATTTTTGACCCAAGCCGCACAGTATATCAGCGAGCTGTTCCCAACGTGATGCATAAGGAAGGTTTACCAAAAGCTGTCCTATAGCTGCCATAGTTGAATAGTCAGGTACATTTGGTCCTGCCCTATTGGCATTTATTGCTCCGAAACTGAACCCAAAAATAACGGTTTGTCGCATAAATTTGCTATCTGAATAACATTGTGACCAATGGCGGGCAAGTGGTGAAACGATTCTAATAAAATTAATTATAGATGAATACGAGATTATTGCCTGCTTTTGCTGCAATGCCGTCCGTCGATTGCCTATACGAGAGCCGAGTTCTAGTGACATTTCAGAATGGAAGAAGAGTCCACAAAAACACGATACGACCGACTGGAAATTATATTTATTGTTATTTACTATTTGATGTCGTATCATCATTGGATCCTTATTTGATAATGGCGACCAGAGGCAGAAGACTTTTCTGCTGATGATAACGAAATAAATGCATGGCGTATAAAGAAATCCATTCAGCATGATATCCTTGGAAACGAATGACACAGATAAGGACTGTCGTATTATGAATATGCATGTCCGTTGGTAGAGACTCTTGTCACATGCTTCGTATTAGTCGTTTCGGTGGCAGAAATAAATTTGCTACACTGTTCTGAATTGACATGACGAGACTTACAAGCAATATAAGCATCTATATGCTTATCTTAGAGTATATACTTGCATGATACATCTAATTGCGTTTGATTCGTTATCCGAAAACGATAAAAGTGTCATGATCAATTTTGTCAATAAATGTGAAATGGCAATAGATGTGAAATCTAAAACTCTTTTTATCTTAGTCCTACTAGTATTATAGTAAATACAGAAATCTTTCACAACTATCAATCTAGAACTTTCGATATTGTTCCAGATTACAGAGCTGATTTATTGCATGCATAGATCCAGCTCTGTTCAGCATTGTCAAAGACAGGATGAGCTGCGCTCTATAAGAGAACATAGAAAACATGAATTATATTATTAATATTGAATTCAAACTGAAACTGACCTTGTACCGACTTTTCGAACCCTCTAAGCAGTATACCCTCTTTGAATGAGTGTAATCAGTTTCGTACCTTTTAATTCCGCCCTATGTTGCTTATCCTTTGACAGATACGCGTATTTCGACTATCACTTGTAATCTTCCTCAGTGTCAGTTATCCACTCCTGACGTCAGTACAGCTCACGCAAAGCTACTCTCAATCTGTGTGACCGGTTATGTTCTGAACTGGGTACAAAATACTTTCTTCCAATTTTATCTTATTTTACCAATTTCACTTCATACTGGCGTTGACAAAAAGGGGTTCGTATCGTTAAATTTTATGACAAACGTTAAAGCTCAATCATAAAACCGTTTGTGATTTGGTCTTGTTCTTAGGAATTTATTTCGGGAAGTGTTGCTGCTAGTGTTAGTTTGTACAATAAAAGCAGCCGGTTTTATGAAGATCCTTGCAAAACTGAGTTTTTCTCAATTGTGGTTGATATTGTTCTTCTTTACATTTCTGTCGGTTTACAGCTAATGTAGGTAAAGCGGAAATTGCAAGAGAGTTTGTATGTTGGAAAGTTAGGCTGATGCAAATTTTTATTTTTTATGTCACATTCATCCCATAAAATGTCTAAAATTCGAGACTCCCTTTCCAACTATATGTAAAATTGCTTTCAAGTCACATTTTATCCCACCAGCTGAAAATCATTTTCAATGATGTTATTTTTCTTTTTATCGCTTAATCCTTATTTATTTTCATCTGCCTCGTAACCAATGAGATATTAAAATATTTAAAAAAATATTTGCAACGGCCCTACTTATGTGGCTTCGTGGATATGCGGATATGCACTTACCGGGTTCGATTCCTGAAGCAGTATTCAAAAAATGTTTACAGTTGTTGCCACTGGTCATTGCAAGCTAGTCTGTTGTCTATTGCCATCCCAATAACCAAAAGTTCGGATAAAACATTATTACATGAGCTAAGTAGCTTGTTAAATGTTGTTTTTAACTTGCATTGAAAAAAAAAATACATCTAAAAAGTTCGATTGGCACCCTTCTCATTTCGTTCTATATGGCGCCACGATGCTCTGGCCAAATGTTCAGCTCAATCAGTTTTCATTTGGGCGGTGATAAACTCGTTTGATGTTTGTATGGGAGTTTATATGGGAATACATCATTTTGTGCATTTTTTTTTCTAGGGAGACTCTATTTATTTTTAAACCACTAGTAATGAGTTACATAGAGTCATAGCCATCGTTGTGTAGAAGACCACAACGTGATTAGACACTTATGAAAAAAGCTATAGTTTAGGTACTACATACCCGATCATTGAGATGTTATTGCTATTGTTATTCATTTACGTGTTAAATGTTAAGCACCACCATATGGTCTGTAGCTAATATCTTTCTCACAAGCTATCGATGACTTTGCAACCTTCGGCAAAGTGCTTTGGCACATTGAAGGCTATAGTTGTATATAATCGGTTATGTGATTTAAGAAAAAATATAACCTCTAACGAAAAAAAAATCCAAAACATGATGTTTTCCATATAAACTCCCATACAAGCTCCCATACAAACTTCAAACGAGTTTCGCACCATCAAAATGTTTACGAACTGAGCTGAAAATTTAACCAGAGCATATCGTGGCGCCATATAGAATGAAATGAGAAGGGTGCCCATCGAACTTTTCGACATGTAGTATTTTGAGCCACGCTATTATGCAGCCTTCTCATTATTAAGTTAAGTTCTGTAAAGTTCACATATATTTTTTGATCTTTTTTTTTTATTTCGTGAATTTTAAAGTTTATGCTAATTCCTTATACAGTCAGGTTTCTTAGAAATAAGGCTGAAATTAGCTTCTTGAAATTTGAAGGTTCCGATGAGCATCCTAAGCAGCTCTCAGGATGTTTAAGAGACTAACAAGCTTTTCTGTGGAATTCCGAGTAAATTCAGTGAAAGCTGTTTAAGGACAGACTTGTTGGAAACTCAAAATGGCCGCCACAATGGCTGACTTTGGCACCTACTCACGATTTTGAGCGCACAAATCTCTTCGTAAACAAAACCTGATACAAAACAAATCTGATCTTCTTATTTTAAGCTCAAGAACAAAATAATAAAATTCACTGTTGTTTGAAGCTTGCTTCTTGAGATTTGTGCGTCTAAAGTTCTGATGCACTTTTGCAGCGGGTTTTGTTGACGTTTGTCCTTAAGCCTGAAAGTTTCGCACTGAACTGTTCTGCAGTTCTGCAGTTCTGTGAAACTTGAAAGTGTATTTTGTCATGAAAAGTGGAACTTTGGGATCCTTGGAATACTTCCTTCAAAGAGTGATAAAGCCTACTGAAGTTATTAACCGGGCATGTGTTTTTATACTTTTTTATTTACCTTCCATCTTCAGGTCCTTTTCTGGACCATGGTTGCTTTAGTTAGACAGTATCTACACCAATCCGGCCATACGGATTCGATGTAACATTACAACATGTTTTGCGTTTGTGCTCGAGGTTTTGCACAGTGCTTAACCACATGCAAATCAAAAGATCCTCAACAAGATTTACGCTTTTAAACTTTAGTGTTAAGCCTGTATCTACAGTAATCGGGACACAGAAACGCGTCTGTTACTTTGCAATGATTCGGTAAAATTGGTCAAAGATAAACTGAAAACTCTTTGGTGTTTGTTTGTGCCAAATTTCATAAAAATCGGTGCATTATTTTAAACTGAAGCTCATAAACAAAAGACGTGCTTTCAAGCATTTTGTACAATCATGGTCAATTTGCATCCGCATAGCAGATAGGGTCTGGGACCATTTGTGCAGAAGGAACTATTTTTTGCACTTGTTGCTATAACTCAGCCAGTTTTATCCAATTGGCTTCAATGTTTTTTCATGGCTAGATCCTCATCTCCTCTTCTTGGCGTAACGTCCTCACTGGGACAAAGCCTGCTTCTCAGCTTAGTGTTCTATGAGCACTTCCACAGTTATTAACTGAGAGCTTCCTCTGCCAATGACCATTTTGCATGTGTATATCGTGTGGCAGGCACGAAGATACTCTATGCCCAAGGAAGTCAAGGAAATTTCCTTTACGAAAAGATCCTGGATCGACCGGGAATCGAACCCGTCACCCTCAGCATGCTATATACCCGTGCGTTTACCGCCTCGGCTATATGGGCCCTTATAGCCCATATAGGCCCATGGCTAGATACTGTATGTATCTCACCGTGTCCCAAAAATCAAGTCAATCAGTTAAAAATTGACTGACTTACAGAAGCAAGTGCCCAAATGGTTGCAGACCCTAGCTCTTTTCCGATACAGTCCAAATTTTCACAGAAGGTTGTTGATTATGTATACATTTATGCCTGAAAAATTCCATGATCATTGGAATAGTAATATGACAAGTGCAACCGAAACAATAAGTGGTACCGTAAAACGGGGTAACTTTGATAACACAGCGTACCAAAAATTAACTTTTTGTCTGTCTCTAGAGCAAACTTATGTGTCTCTGAAGGATTTTGGGCCGCTGAATCCGAATCCGGCCTCAGATTTGCTCTAACACGTCACAATTTTGAGCTATACCTCAATTTATAGGGCAAAATATACGCTTTTGGGCTTTTTTGACCGCCAGCCATTAAACAAGGAAATATTTTTTTAGGCAATCAAAAGGTTAATTGGTCAATTAACATCTAAATTAACGACTCATGCAAAATATTTCATTTTACCAAATCGAATTTGATAGTTTTAAGCGATTTATGTTAGGTACGATATTTTCCATACAAGTCACCCTCCAAAAGTTGCATGCAAGTTTTCATACTAACATAAAATGCATAAATCTACCAAATTTGATTAGGTAAAACGAAATATTTTGCGTTAGTCGTTAATTGACCAATTAACCTTTTGATTGCCTAAAAAAATATTTCCAAGCTTAATGGCTTGCAGTCAAAAAAGCCCAAAATCGCATATTTTGCCCTATAAATTGAGGTATAGCTCAAAATTGTGACGTGTTGGAACAAATCTGAGCCCGGATTCGGATTCAGCGGCCCAAAATCCTTCGGAGACACATAAGTTTGCTCTTGAGATAAAAAAATGTTGCGCTGTGTAATTGTTCAACAAATATTCCTAATATTTTTCCATGCCACGGTATTTCCCCTGGTTTTATATTTTTAAAACAAGTACTGGGATATCAGTTATCGATTTCAATTGAGAGATCCGATAATTTTAAACATTTTAGATGACTTTTAGTTTTTCATATGAGCGAGAATCACATTTTCATTTTGGGGTAACTTTGATAGTGCCCTAAAAAAACATCAAATTTTAAAAAATAATCACAGATTGGAATCTAAGGAGTATGATGCGAGCGCTGTGAGCGAGAGATTTGCGAATTACAGAATATTTGAATTATCCGTTAAAAAAGGAAACGATGGGAAGTAAGTAGAGTGAGACGTCTGTTTGTCTGTGGTTTAGCTATCAAAAATCATTATCTTTGTAAAAAAATATTTTTAACGGTACATCAACATATTCATTAGAGTGGGTCAACGTTGTATGGAGAAACTTTAAATTTGATCGTATCAACCCGGAACAAAGCTTCTTCAATCTATATTAGCGCCCAAAACAACTGTGCAAAATTTGGGAGCGATTGGTTGCGTCCCCGTATTCCGCATTGCGATTGAAATTTGTATGGAATTTAGTATGGGAAAACGTGCTTTTTTGCATTTTTCTCATAAATTGAAATTTTTCGTCTAAAACAGTCTAACCAATGACGGTAAAGTATAGCCTAGGATATGCCGAAAAACTTTGCCAAAGACCGCAAAGTGATCCGACGCTTGTGGAAAAAGTTATTCGCCTGGTAACTTAGGCCAAAAATTGAGATTTTATTATTGATGTTATTCCTTTACATGTTAAATGTTAAGCACCACTGGGCAATCTGTACGTTATAACTTTTTTCACAAGTGTCGGATCACTTTGTGGTCTTCGGCAAAGTTTTTCGGCATATCCTAGGCTATACTTTACCGTCATTGGTTAGACTGTTTTAGACGAAAAATTTCAATTTATGAGAAAAATGCAAAAAAGCACGTTTTCTCATACTAAATTCCATACAAATTTCAATCGCAATGCGGAATACGGGGAAGCAACCAATCGCTCCCAAATTTTGCACAGTTGCTTTGGACGCTGAAACGAATCGAAAAAGCTTTGTTCCAAAAAATCGACTTTGTTGACCCAGTCTAATATTCATGGTAAGTTTTCTTTTCTAGAGTTGTTTTTTTTATGTTTTAAAAACATATTATGAACACAACAGTTTTAACTACATGAAATTACAATAACATTGCATACTTTTAGGCGTTTATCGGTATATGGGATTTATGTCCCAATTTATTAAATTTGACCAAATTTGATCGATTTTAAAGAATCCATTGGAGACTTACACCCGTACAGGCTTTATTTCTATTCTCTGATCATTAGCTCGATCGATATCAGTGAGATTCAAGCATAGTTATTAACGGTGGCGAACTCAAGAACTCAGCGACAACCGCGAGCGTGTTGAATGAGAGGCTGGCATCTTAGCCGAAAGAGAAATGGAATTGGGAAAACAGGAGTGTTCATGGTGTGGGCTCGGAGTCAGTTTGGCTTTCTATTCCGAAGAATCGTTATCTGTACTATGGTTTAATCGATTGAATTCGTATAATTTGGTGAGTCTGTTCCTCCTGTATTTCGTTGTGGGCCTAAACGTTGACCAAAAGTAACCTTTGGGCTTAACCTTTCCACTAACAATACCCAAATTCCCGTGACGCCTAGGCCTGGGAGGATGTAGAGGCCTCTGCTTGCCTTTCTTAGGTGTCCATGTCCAACTAATCTTTCTTCTGCATCCCTCAGCTGACGCAAAAACGTAGCCAGGATAGCTGTCGGCCGTTGAAGGATTGCGTCAATCTTATCTTAGAGTCTTGATCTGCCCCAAATTTTTGTGCTTTGGTAAAGGACGGGAAGGAGGCAATTATCTTAACAGCGGTCTGGAACTGTAGCACCTACGAATTTGTCCGACTTTTAATTGTAATGCTAAAAAATACAGTTAAACAGTGTCCGGTCCGTGATCAGTGGTGAAAACGTAGAAAATTAGTAGCAAACTAAAACCACCCACAACTATTCACGCTAAAAATGTACGACAAGCCAGCACACGATATATGTTCACAAACGTAAACGATAGATCTAATTTCCCCTAGAAGAAGGCTGTCAAGAACAGCCGAAACGTCGGGCAGTTAACAAACTACCGTTTGAAATCATAAGACTGAATAGCCGAAAACTCCGAGTATCAGATTCTACCAGTCGAAAACCACCGCTAAAAAATAAGTATCAGCTATTGTGTTGAGGACCCATTTGCCCTCTTTGCAAAAAAAAAACGCTGACTGTATAGCCACATACAAACAGATGTAACACCTCGAACGATTTTCATTGAAATCCATCGCCCAGCTTACACTACCATCACCTGGTGGAAAAGTTGCACGAATCACTGTGTTGTGCCATATCGTCAACAGATGGCGCTAGTGTGAAACGTCAAACGCATAGAAAAACGATGCGCGCGCCTCTGGTTGTGAAAGCCACAACTATGAAAATTTAAATTGATCGTTAAAAGCGTGGTCGATGGAAATTTCGTAAGTGTTACGTCTGTTTGTCTGTGGTATAGCTGTGGAATAACACTCTTCAATTCGGCGCACCGAATCATTTTTTTGAGAAGTTCCTTCATGGATCAAATACCTGCGACAAATTCTAGAGAAAATGCAGGAGTTCTACTTGCGGACTTACCATCTGTTTATTTATTTCAAAGCAGCATACGATTTAGCACAAAGAAACGAGTATGCACAGAAAAAAATATGTAATTATAATTCAGCGAGAAATCATGCACATAAAGGGAATGCTAGATTTAGTGCACTTTTACGTGAGATAGAATGTAAAATTACATTACCATCGTGTAAATTTCCGCCAACCATCGCGTAAACCATTATGGACTCCAACCGGTTACGTGACTATTAGCGGAAATTTACACGATTGTAACGTAATTTTACATGATATCTCATGTAAATATGCACTAACTCCAGCATTCCCTTTATGTGCATGATTGCTCGCTGAATTTTACATGAATATTTTTTTCTGTGTGGCGCAGCTAATGATAATGGATCAATATCATGCGCACGGGTTGCAGATGAGATTCCTACGTATCATTAAATGGATTGAAGCAGGATAAGGCGCCATCCAGAAATTACGTAACGCTCTAGGGGGAGGGGGGAGTACAGCCAAGCGTTACGACCCATACAAAAAAATTCAGGTTTTCATACAAAAAAGCGTTACGGAGGGAGGAGGAGGGGGGGGGTCAAAAATTGTCGATTTTAGCGTTACGTAATAAATGGATGCTGCCTAATGCGTTTTGAATATGCTGTTTAATGTTGTCTACATGAACGTTTATTTTTCTTCTCAAGAGCAAAATAACGCCGAAATTACGAGCTTTTGCGTTGATCCACCTGTGATATGACACAGATCGAAAAAACAGTGTAAAATTCTGTGACATATGGTGCTCATAATTGAAGCGTGGGATATCGCAGATGTTTTCATGACATATCATGTAAAAGTCATGAAATATAATGTAAACTTGTATCATATATCATGTAATTCAGCATGTCTCTCAGAATTTACATGACATACAACACAAATTTACATGATACATCATGTGGATCATCATAACACTAAATTTATATGACTAAAATGAAGTTTACATGACGTGTAAATTTTTATCTGAGCATGTTTTCTCTGGGCTCTCTTGATAGCGATCAAGACGACACAGGAATAGTTTAACTCCTATGTTAAATAAAATTTCAAATGTTAACATTCTTCTTCTTTTTGGATTTACGTTCCCACTGGAACTTGGTGTTCAGTAAGATCTTCCACAGTTAACAATTGAAGGGCTGTTTTTGCCTGCCATTGCATCAATTCGGACATGGTGATGCAATCACAATGGATACGCACTATACCCAGGATATCCATAAAATTTTGACCACAATTGGAATCGATCCCGCTCTCTTCGGATTGGCAATCCAAAGTCTTATTCATTAGGCCAGCTTGAGACCTCAATACTAACATTTTGAATGAGTGAAGCAAGCTGTGAAATATGGCGTTTGAAGTCACAACATAAACTCAAAATATAATAGTTCGGAAGAATATAAATTCAAAAAAAAAACGAAAGATTGTGATGTCAAAAGGCCGAAGTGTAAAAATTGAAAATTCACAAATGCATTTTCAAATAAGGGAGAGAATAATTGAAACTGGTCAAACAGACTATAGAACATACATACATCAGGTTAAATTAATATACAATTACTTATCTTTCTCATTGATTAATAGTTCTACTGAATACTGATAATACTGAAATATTATCAACATATTAGAATAGCTTTTTTAAAATTACCAGGCTAACTCCAATAACTGTTGTGTCCTAACTCAATTTCTGAATCACATTATAGCAAACGTGCAACATTGTTTCAATAAACGTCTACCCCTAGTCTACACAAAGGACTGTAATAATGATAGAGGCGAGCAACTTTCCACGTCGTACATAAACAGCAACCATATATTCCAACGAAAGGCAAGGGCAACCATAGCCATGATCACGTTTTATGAGGGTACCGAAATTGCGCTGCGCAGGCAAGGAAAAGAGAATGAAAACTCATTTCCTCGGTAGCCAATCTGCACCCGACACGACACGGGGAACGGCAGCGGATGGAACGTCTACACGACGGAATGGCTAAATTGGTAGGAGATGAGTGATATAATGATATCACAATCGTAGCAAAATTTTACTACTGTGAAGGGGCATCAAACTCCCTATGTAGGCGCTGCTAAGGCCACATACAAAGCTCTGCTTTATACGTTCACGATTTTACGAGTATGAAAATTTAATAATTCTCCATTGTTGTGACAGTGCTGAACCTTACTACATACTTGTAGATAAGTCATTTTAAACTTCTGGTCGAAGGTAACATGTAATGAAACGAGACGCTTTTTTATGAGAGTACATTATGTTCTTCCGGTTAGGATTCATTATCAAGTCTTGCCTCCTTGCTTCAGCAAATTAACTGGTAATCGTGTATTTAAAAAATCTATTCATATTTATTAGGCAATAGATGACAAAAAAAAACTTAAAATAATTGGTATATGCACTACATCTCGATTAGAAGATGAATAAAAAAGTAAATAAATAAAAAAAACTAAATGTCGTCGAATTGCCTGCCTACTGTTTTTACGTACAGTTCCATAGAGAAGTGCCCCCAAATTCATATGTATGGGAGCCCCCCTTTCCAGATGGGGGAGGGATCTCAGATCATGCTAAAAACCCCCTCCGTCCTATGAAATTCCTCCATGCAAATTTTCACGCCAATCGGTCCAGTAGTTTCCGAATCCATAATACAGTCAGGGGAGGGTGGTGTGAAACTCGAAATTGATACAATATAAACTTAACACGTTCCTAGATGTTGGTTTATGTCATTTACGGAAACAAAAATCCGTTTCCGACGAAAAAGTCACAAAATCCTAAAATATGCCGCTCTATGGGTGTAAGAGTATAAATAAATTATGAGGATGTTTATTTTTTTTAATGAGAAAACAGCAACAATGTTTAAGTTTCAATGTATTTTCAAAATAAATCATGTTTGCGAGTTACATTTAAAACTCGTTGCTCAGTAAAAACAGCTCACTGTGAAGTAAGTAACTTTGCTTAAAATGTAATTAAAATCGATCTCAATTCCCTTGGAAAGACAATAAAGCTTCCGCTCTACTGTTTCATTTGCATTCTTGAACTCAGGGCATGATTCTACATTAATAATAATCATCAACTTATCGAAATTTAAAAATGCTGTAAACTAGTGTATTACAAAGAAATGAACATTTCTAAGAGATTCAAATTATCCAAATCCAAACAAAGCTGACGATTTTCCTGTCGTCCATTCACCCTCGACAAACAGTTGGTCAAATTATGAAAACAAGATTTTACACCTCTATAATCTCAGCAAACATAAGGCAGATTTTCTCTCTCCACACCCTAATAAAAAATTAAACACAGAATCATCCCTGTGATTTTCCGGCCCTTGTTTGTGCCACTTGACTTCGTTCAAAAGACAGGGCGCTGGAAATTGTCCAAGAGAGATTGCGCAAAATTATAAAAAGGGATAATAGAAACTCATCGTGTCGGCAGGAGGCATTTCGCCAGCATGTATCATCACGGATCAGCACCATGTCTTGAAGAGAGGGCGTTATAACCAGCTATACTGAACGATGGTTTGTGCTTGGGAGGACGTGTGTGTTCAACGTTTATTTTTTTTCGCTCAGGCTCCGATTCCTCAAGTGATTTCAAATTGGTAGATAATAAACAAGAATCATTATAAATTGTCAGTTCATTCTTTACACACTGTCAGTGATACAATAGGGGCTTTCATCAATCCGATTTAGCTATTAAGTCATGGATAGATGTATTTTTTTTTTATTAATGTTACTTCATGCAACAAATGTTGGACGGCGTGCAATTATATTTTTTCATTGAACATGTCAGGTTTCGAAAGTACTTAACAATTTCATGAAGTTTTTGATGTTCTTAATATAATTTTCTGGTGTGTTTGTTTTGTTCTGTTTCTCGGATAGCTATACAAAAGTGATATTTTTTCTGTTTTTGTTAGGATAGGATTCGTTTCAACCTTTTGGTTTCTGTAATGTACATCTTCCGCAACCCAACCCTATTGCAATCCCATGAATGAATGTGATGACAAGTGCAAGACTGGTTCTCGTTCAGCCAGTAGTGTACAATGAGATGTATATTTATTTGTTGAAAGTACAAGGGATTACATCCCCTCAAATTGTTGTTCCCGAGGATGGTGTCGTTTTGTTTTGTGTACGTCTGAATATAATTGATTCGATCTAATAGGGCCAGTCATTTATAACAACCTAATCCGTGAAATTAATTATTTGTCGTGCTGGTGGCTTAGGAGCAGGATCCGGACACGAATAATACAGTGTATCATCGGAAGTTGATCGCAGCGTGAACGGATAAATAAAAATATGTTTTGATTTTTATGATTGCGCTTTTATTGTCGAGGGGTGTGCGTCCGTAATGATGCAGAACCAAAGAGTGCGTGATGCAGCAGCATGAGCAATTTTCCTGCCCTTCTGTGAACCGTAGGATGAAAATATGCGTACTGTATGATTGGCTGATTTGGCAATTTGATATCTATGTCATTCACTAGAGGATTGTATTTATGAGAGCAATTTGTTCAATCTATTCAATGTAATGTATAAAGTTTCATAATAAACAAAAAAAACTTCATATACCGTCGTGCGAAGTTTCTTTTTACATTTTTTCATGGTTTTTCAGCTTTATGACATTATAACTCCCAGAATAGTGAACAGATTTCCACAATTTTTACACATAATAATCGTGAGTCGTAAATCCATAAATAAACAAAAAAGTTGTTCATACACCAATCGGACACATCCAATAGTGTAGTAAACTACATTTTTTCGAGAAAGATCCAAAAAGTGTCAATCCATCCTAACTTTTTTCAACGTTCAAAAAGTACTTATGTTCTAATAACTTTTGAAGCATTCAGTGTCGCGAAGCATCAGCGTACAAGTCACAAAAAAGCTGATAAACACCAAGCTTGTGTCACCCTGTCTCTGCGGTTTCTGATTCGCTCTCTCTACAGTCGCTAACACCAGAAAAGACAGAATCCCATCATAGTCACCCGGTCACCCTTGTTTTGCTACAATCATCCTGACTTGGATACGGCTCATGTGAGTGTCATGACTCTCTTCGTCGCCTCAAGCAGATGCACGCGCAACAGCATGTAAAACTATGCATGTGTATTATCACAAGCACGGTACTACGTCATAAATCCTATTCGTTTTGCATAGCTCAGTTTAAACGCACACATTGAGCGCACCACGCAGTTCGCCCTGGCTACGGCAAACGCTCTCACTTCGCCCGTTATGCATCGTTGCTCAGGAGAGATTGATTCTCTCGCAACCCGCTTGAAGCATACTAAGCAACTGCTATCGCTGCAAAGCTGCGAAGGGTGGAACCCACAAAATGTTTGTCATGCTAGCTGTTTCGTATCACCTTGGGAAGGGTGACTCCAAAAAGCGGTTGAAGTGATTGTCTCGTGATGGTCACGATTATTCGCAAGACTGGAAGCATTAACATATTGTTGATAAACGTTAAAAAATTCATTCAATTCACTGGTTTCCGAGATATGACAGTTAAAAAATGTGTAGTCTTAAAAACAGTGTTTTCCGAGAACGTTCCTAGCTTCGCGATAGATTAACCAATAGAGCTCAAATGTGTACCAATGATGCACATATAATAGACTGACAAGCAGTCAAAATTTTTGATGCACCCTATAAAAAGTTACAGCATGTTGAACTTTTTTTGTGAGAAAAAAAAGTTGCCTATCTCAAACATTTTGGCCACCCACGTATGCCACTACATTTATATATATATTATATATATATTACGGCTGCGAGCCAGACTAGCACCGGAAAATCAACAAGAGAATGTGTGTTCACTTCCAACAAAAAATACAAAAACAAAACAAACAGCGCTTCAATCCTTTGGTTTTTAGTAGGATGACAATGGGAGCCATATGCTTAATAAGGGAACCAATACCCTATGTTGGGTTTTATCTCATTCTCGTCCATCTAAGCACCGACCAATAACGATCGAATTTATTTTAGTACCTCATCTACACCTCATGGCCAATTGGTGTCAATTACTAATTTATGAATTAGCTACGATATCTTGTAAAAAATATTGTAAAAGAACTAAAATTTCCGTAAAATAATACGATTGAATTGCCTTCGAATTCTGTTCCCGTCTATTTCGGGCGCAACCTGAATTCAATTTCCGGCACACCTTCTACGTGACACTATGGTACATAAGATATTAAGGACAAACGTCTTGAAATCCCGGTACAACAGTGCATCAAAACTTCAGATGCACAAATTTCAAGAAGCAAGATTCAATCAACAATGAATTTTATTATTCTGTTCTTGCTCATTTGTAATAAGCTTAAAATAAGAAGCTCAGGTGCGCTGGTTTTGTTTACGAAGATATTTGTGCCCTCAAAATCGTGAGTAGGTGCCAAAGTCGACCATTGTGGCGGCCATATTGGGATTCTAACAAGTCTGTCCTTAAGATGGTCAATAATTATGATTTGACCGAAGGTGTTTATTCTTTGCAATCCAAATCAAATTAGGTATTTGATTGAGCATTAATTTTTTAATTGAGTTGAATGTGCCTTTAGAATAACGACCAACATATTTCAATTAATTATTTTTGCCCACCAGATATACGCCATCAGAGTTTAACGAAGAAATATTTCTTTGCGAAATACCTGCGATGTTTCATATGCAGAAAAAGCACTCACATAGATATTTGCTTGCTGGACAGCTTGATGTTTTAGTTTTACCGACGGGAAAAAAAATGATTTATCTATATATATAAAAATGCAGTGGCATACGTGGGACCACGCATAACTTGCGAACGGAAGGTCCTATTTTGGTCGTTTTAGTTTTGTTCTGTTAGTTTTCACCCAAGGAAGGTTTATGAGGCAAAAAACATGGAAAAATTGAAAGTTTTTGAAAATTGATCTTCCATACGCTTTGACCGGGGACTTGGTCTTGGCTAAAAACTTGAAACGTCAAAAAACGTAGTAGGCAAGACAAAGTTTGCCGGGGACAGGTAGTTTAATTTAAAAGCTCTTGCTGCATTCTGCAGCAGTGAAATCCAACTTTTAGACAACAATTCCCGTCGTGCGGGGCTATTTCGGACCTTTTTGAATATGGATTTCTTTTAATTCAGAGTATGGTTCAAATCTGTTTGATGTCTTTAAAACTATTATAAAGCAATATTTTCTTTTTCATTTGGTTGAAATTGTTTTTCAAACAGACCTTTTATTGCTTGTCAGGACGTAAAAATACATCGAATAAACCAAAACAAAAAAAAAATATATATATATATATTTATATATATATATATATATATATATATATATATATATATATATATATATATATATATATATATATATATATATATATATATACAGTGAAACTTGGTGGGCTTGTAGAATAGAGTTAATAAACTATAGAGGACGCATGTCGCTGCTGTTCCCTTTGTTCTCGCTCGCAAACATGTCGGGTATCTATCTGTCAAACTGCATACTTTTTCGCTTTGACACTTATAGCCCGGCCTATCTCCGCCAGCAAGAGATGTTTCGGCAGCGACGCCAGCGACATTCTTCCTCTATAGTTTACTACCTCTATTGCTTGTAGTTCTTCGGAAATAATTAGACCCGTATTTTTTTTATTTTGTCATTAGGGTGACCAATTTTCATATAGGGTGGTCCAAAAAATTAAGGTTTTTCAAAACTAAAAATTTTCAAAAAATCGTAACTTTTGAACCAGTTGACCGATTTCAAACTTCTTTTTTTTTGTTTGAAAGCTATTGAATTGTAGTTTTCATCTAAAATCATATCTCAAAAACTTAAAAACATACATCTCTGATTTTTTGATATGTTACGCCAAATTTCCTGAATTTTCTGATAAAAATATAAAACCAGGGTACCTCTTTGGTCCCGAGACCATGAAAACGTGAAAAACTAATATATTTGCATCTTTACATTTTAGCCCCTTTAACGTATTTTTCCTGAAAACTACAATTCAATAGCTTTCAAACAAAAAAAATCGGTCAACTCACACTAAGATCAGCTCGGTATTTTTCCCATCTTTTTACTGAGTTCTCAACAGCAGATTTAACTCGGTACGCTCGGTTGTTTATTTTGCGGATATTCTGTAAATGTGTTACCGAGCTCAGCTAAGAAACTGTCAAAAATTACTGAAACACGGTAAATATCGTTACTGGTGAACGGTAAATACGATTACCGAGTGTACCGAGATAAATCTGCTGTTGAAAACTCAGTAAAAAGATGGAAAAATTACTGAATTCAGTGAAAAAATTACTGAGCTGGAACATCTGAATCTTAGTGTGCTGGTTCAAAAGTTACGATTTTTTGAAAATTTTTAGTTTTGAAAAACTTTAATTTTTTGGACCACCCTATATGAAAATTGGTCACCCTAATGACGAAATAAAAAAAATACGGGTCTAATTATTTCCGAAGAACTACAAGCCCACCAAGTTTCACGACAATCGGAGATGCACTATATCGTTTTTCTATGGAATGACTGATGCACCATTAGGTAGTGTCACGTAGAAAGTGTGCCGTAAATTGAACAGAATTCGAAGGACAATTCAATCGTATTATTTTACGGAAATTGTAGTTCTTTTACAATATTTTTCACAAGATATCGAAGCTAATTCATAAATTAGTAACTGACACTAAATTGGCCATGAGGTGTAGGCGAGGTACTAAAATAAATTCGATCGTTATTGGTCGGTGCTTAGATGGACGAGAATAAGATAAAAACCCAACATAGGGTATTGGTTCCCTTATCAAGCATTTGGCTCCTATTTTCATCCTACTAAAAACGAAGCGCTGTTTGTTTTGTTTATTTTTTTTTTGATTTTTTGTTGGAAGTGAACACACATGAAAACAAAAAGAACGGAATCAGTCGGTGCTGTATTCGCTTGTTTTCGAATAGAAAGAATATGGGAGCGTGAGATGATTGATGACACACATACCCTACTTTGTTTTATTCTTTTCCGCTGATGACCCGTTTACATATTTGCTAATTCTACGCGACAGTTCATTTTCGAGCAGTATTGGCGTCAATTTAGCGCAATGTAAACACTTTTTAGCAGACAATAAATTTAGCATGACAAAATCAGAAGCTTCTGAATTCGGTGCTAAAACTAGTGGACAATAATGAGGATATTAGATTGTCCGACACAATTAGCATCATGTAAACGGTCTGCTAGACGAATTGTCAGCTAATTATGCCATCACGCCAATTTTATTGGCAGATAGGGAAGTGTTTACATTGCGATAGTTTGGTACCAACACAGTCGGACAATTTATTGTCCCAGATTTAGCAGTTAAATTTTTAGTGGCAATGTAAACGATACTAGCGTGGAATAAATTGTCCGACAGGATATTGTCCCGTATTATTATCACATATGTAAACGGGCCATTACCCTACCCTGCTAACAAATACTCCTTCCCGAGACAACTGTGGGAATGCTGTGGATTCCACGGTATCTAGTAATAACGGTTGTCGAACTAACATTCCTTCCCCTTTCTCGATAACCGTAAGGACGAAGCCGGCGCCGTTATTGACTTTAAAATATTGAACTCTCGATTTGTGTACATTGAGAGTGTGTAGCTAGTCCCAAGCACCATTCATTCGATCTCTGTGCAACTTCGATTGTTCTGGTCAATCACGGAGTAGCAACTACGATGTGTACGGTTACCTTTGTTACTAGATTTAAATCGCTACTGCCATAGGCGCACTAAGGGGGGGGGGGGTGTCCAAGCATAGTTTTGACCCCCCCCCTCCCAATATTTGACGATTTTTGAATTTTCCCATACAAAAAATATGAAAAATCAGGCTTTGCCCCCCCAATAATTTGACCAAGTTGGCGCGTCTGGCTACTACATACTTTTAAATTGATATTTACCGGGTAAAACAAACTGAAATCTTATAAAAAAAAATGTCATACACGCATAAGCGAACCACAAAATGGGTTCAAACAGCGCCCTGAAAAGGGTGTGATAACACATAAAGCGTAAAGAGTGCCTATAGCTTTAGGGGCCGTTCATAAACCACGTAGACTCTTGGGGGGAGGGGGGATGTCTGGCCAAAGTCTACGCTCCACACAAATTTCAATTTTTTTGTATGGACAGGGAGGAGGGGGGTGGTCTGAGATTGCCAAATTTAGGTCTACGTGGTTTATGAACAGCCCCTTACCACATCGTGTCAAGAACAACAGAACGTCCTGAAGATTTAGTTTTCTTAAATCAGTTTCACTTAATAAGTGTTTACCGAGTACTCGGAAACGCAGTTGCGCAAAAACTGGACAGTTACATTTCAAATGATACGAAGTTCCATAATCGGATTCAAAGCTATCACAAACAAATGAACCAGCTTGCTGAAAATTCGTCAAGTGATATAGTAGGCACTCGGCACCCGGATAAAAAATTACCATTCGTTACATGGTAAATATTATTAACATATGACTGGTTTTATTGTTCACAATAAAACACACATAAGATATATTGTTACTTTTTACAATAGGAATCAAACTCATATAGTTCGTACAATAAGCGAACATTAGCTTTATTAGTGATTAATTGATTCGATTGTTTTTCAATAGTTCTTTAATAATTCAAAATTACTATCAGTAAAATTAATTTAGTTGTTCTTATACAGTTGGAAAAGTGTTTGCAAAGTTCTCATGGACTTTTTTTTATTGGAAAAGAGTTTATTTCTCAATTACCTTTAAAAACAATTTGTAACAAATAAATAACAATAAATATTATTGTTGCTTGGGTCATGTTATTCTACTCTGAATTAATTCAAACTCACTTGGCATATTTTTTTTAGTTTTCGTTCTAAATTTGAGTGCAGAAGATGTTTCGGTTATCGAATGTTATTCGGTAAAACTGCAACGACTGACACACGTCAAACCGTGTTGGCAGAGGAAGCTCTCAATAAATAACTGAGGAAGTACTTATAGAAAACTAGCTGAAAAGCAGGTTTTATCCAAGTGAGGACGTTACGACACGAAAAAGATGAACAATGATTTTGATTTTTGAAGTTTGATTCATATCGTAAAATGTGCAATGTCAGCGAGAAATATAAAATTTATAGATTTTCAAAAGCGAAAACTGTTTACTAATAATTTATTTGTATTTTTATTGTTACAACGGTTCATTTGACGCCATTCAATTAATTGTATTTGTATTGTAAGAACAATGAAAAAACATTAGGATATATTGTTTTCTTTTAAAAATTGCCCTAAACTGTCTCATAAAAACACAATACATTCTATAGTTTTTCGCGGAAAAATGTATGAAAATTTTCTCAAAATTTTGCAGAGTTTAAAATTTTCATTTTCAGTGAGTGAAATTCAACGTGAATTTTGAAGATTCTCAACTGTGGGATCAAAATAAAATTCATTTTGGGGAATGAATTTTCTCACTTATTCATTCATTTTGCTGTCACTGACAATTTTCATTGAGAAATTTAACTAGACCGTAACTCCCGATTATTGTTCTAATCACCTCAAAACTTGTGTATTGTAATTAATTACAATACTGATCAACTGCTCTATTTGTCCATTAAGTCGGATTGTGCGTCTGCTAACAGAAATTGGACATTTTACGATGTGCGAAAAAATATTCGTGACAGAGAATTGAATGAAAAAAGAGAGGCTATCAGCTGACAATGAATGTGGCCAAACATGATGAAAGAATGAGAATGTCAATCTTCACTTTCAACCTTCGAATTTTTTACACACTGATTTTGTGGTTAAGATAAATACCGACCACCGTTTTTTATTGTAAAAGTGCCATTTACCATTCGCCGAATGGTATAGAACAATAGGGGTGATGGTGAGTGTGCTTTGCAAATTACAATACGTTTAATGGTGAAAATTTTTCGATAAATGGTGTTGTAACAATAAAATTTATCGTATTTTTATGATACTTTTTATCAGGGCAGTCAATGCTTTGACAAGCAAGCTGCAATTCTGCTCCTCGGTTAAGTTCGACAAGTGATAACTAATTTTGGCCTAGAGTTGGCCGAAGTAATATAGCACTTACTCTAGCAGCCTGGCTATCTGAACAGAAGTATATGACTTTGCCCATTACGTGTTGCTGAAGTGCTGATTGCTCTCCGCACATAACAGCAAAGATTTCAGCCTGAAAAATGGTGCAGTGTCTACCAAGTGAGTAAGACTGATGTAGCCTTAGCTCACGATAGTGGACACCAGCACCTGCTCGACCTTCGAGAAGGGAGACATCAATATAACATACGATGCCGTCTGAAACTCTTCTCTCCAGATAACCAGATGTCCGCTCTTCCCAGGAAGGGAATTTCGTGGAAAACGTCCTATATGGGAAATTACAAACAATTGTAAGATCACTAAGAGCTAGGACAACTTTGTCCCAATTCACCAAAAGTGGAAACAACGAGGTGTGTGTTGATCCGCGGTTCACAGGAGTTTCTTCTAGTAAACCAAGTACCGATAGGCGGTAAGTGCAAGAAAGTGATTCTTGTTTGAGATGAATGAGAAATTCGAGCGCTGCCGTGGGAGTTGAAGAGTACGCTCTAGGCATCGCCATCAAGCACATCCTTTGGAGATAGCCTAATTTTAATTGGATCGTTCTCACTTCGCCCTTCTGCTACCACACAAGAATATTGGTCGAACAACAGTTGTGTAAACCCATTTGATATACTTGGGTTTTAGACTCCAAGTTGTACCAAAGGTTCGCCGGCATTGCCCGAAGGCCATACAAGCTTTCTTGATTCTGAACTCAATTTGAGGGATTTCCAGGAAAGCTTGGAATCAAGAATAACTCCAACGAAATTCACCTGATCAGGCACATTGATTTCAGAATCAAAGAGGCGATCGAACACCGTTACGGATTCGGCTTTCCGCGAAAAGAACAATAGTTTTACGCGGATTTACCGAAAGACCATATTGGCGTCACCAACCCTCAACTACCTGAAGAGCGTTTTGCATGAGGTCGAATAGGCTGCTGTAAGTAGGAAAACCGCTATTATTGAGTTGCATCAATAGCGTATCTGCTACAAGGTTCCGCAAAAGTGGTCATAAGACTCCCCTTTGGGAGCATCCACAAACACTCAATTTCCTAATCACTGCTTGACGCAATGTCGAGAAGAGATGTCGGTTTTTGAGCATTTGGTGAATCCAATTGGAGATATACCATGACTGCGTGCGGCTTCCAATATGGCATCGAGAGGCAAGTTGTCACCCTCGATATCTAAGAAAATACCCAAACACCCAAACAATGGCCGCATCACACCATGAATTAGGGGTCACCTTTTAGTGGACTCTTGCCACCGGAACAGGCGGTTCGTAGTATTATTCTTAGCCAATTGAGACAATCGCTTCCGACACTACACAGCTATCTAGGTTGATCGAGAAAATAAGTTTTTATTGATGATAAGCTTCATACGGGATCGAGTAGTTCAAAAATGGTTAAATCAATAAATCGAATAAGTGTCATCAGCGTACTATATGTGTGTTCTATGAAGAATAAACAAATACTTTTTAACCGGAGAGCGAATAAAATTGGCGCAATCCGGTTTCGGAAAATGTACCAGTAAAACATAAAAAAATTTCATTAAAGGTCCAATATTGCATCAATTCATAATTCCGAAATGCTCCATAATAAAATGAAAATGCTTCATAAAAAGTATAGTGGACTACACTTCAAAAATTTTAAATTTATTAAATGCTTTATTTGCCCCCCCCCCCCTCTCCCCTCAAAATGTAGAGTTCCGACAAAAAATTTCCAAGGGGGGTGGGGGTTGACAAGTTTTTCCGGTATATTTTCTAAAAAGTATGGAACGTTTTCAATTGTTAATGAATAACATTATACATGTTTATGGAACACATATTCTTTTTTTATTTTCTATGGAGCATTTACATCCTTTTGCCCTTGTAAATAGCCCAGCAATTCACTAAACGTTTCATGCATTCCCTGCATTCTTTGCATACATTATATGCATTGACCATTTCGAGTTTCCCACAGTTAGAATGAGCCTAATGAATTCTCCATGATTCCATACTTTAAATACTTACTATACTTTTCGATATTTCCCCCAACTACTTTTATCGATGGCTCCTCGGACAACTCTCAGATACGGTAAATTAATTTGCCAATTTTCCCATATCAACACTTGCGTAATACACATTGGCCCGCCTTCGCCGCAATTCAGCCAACAAATTCAAGCATATCTAACGTGCTTGGTATTCATAGTAAATAACGAACGTTTTCGTTCGGTCCGGTCGATTTAATGCTGAGGGGAAAGGTCTGCCAATCACCGTGATAAACCGACACGACGGAGGAAGAGATTTGCCACCGCAACGATAAAGCAATTTCCCGGCTGCTGTCGTTTCTTCCCATATTAAACACGATCATTTATTTCTAAATTTCAATATAAACGATAGCAATAAATCCATCTACCCACTTGCCAGCTGGTAGTCTCTGTGAAAAGTGCAAAACAACTTCTTTCAAAGAACCACGTTGGAGCGAAGTGGAAAAAGACCATACTGCTCAGCACAGAGCTGGATTGAGTTGATTGAGCACTGAAAAAGCAAATCGAAAAGCTTAGGATTTTTTTCTTGCTGAATTGGCATGGACCTATTTGCGTTCTAAGAAATCTGAGCAGAACATTTCCCCCTATATAAAGTTCCGATAGCTTATTCAGGACGAGTGGATACCGATGGTTGGCGCGCGTTCGCTTCTATCTGTGGGGTAAGGTGGACCACACTTATATGAAACATAAAAAATTTCAAAAATGCCAAGCCTTACCTCCTGAATCGATTATTTTGGACTCCCAGAAGCTACGTTCGAAATTTGAGCAAAATTGATTAAACCTAAGGGGGCGCTCAAAGTGATTGAATTTTGTATGGGAAAACGTGGTCAAATGTTTGCAGAAATCTTAAGTTTTCCATTTTTTGCCGCTATGTTTCGCCATAAGCGTTCAATGATAGAACCCTTTGATATTATTGTTGGTAACTATATACCAAACAACTTTTTTGAAGACTGCAAAGTGATCCGACGCCTGTGAGAAAAATGATACGCCAGGCAAAGTGAGGCGAAGTATTGAGATTTTATTATTGATATTATTCCTTTACATGTACTGGAAAAACAACCATAAAGTCTCGCCTCACTTTACCTAGGGTATACCTTTTTGAACAAGCGTCGTATCACTTTGCAGTCTTGGTATATAGTCACCTACAATAATACCAAAGGGTTCTATGATTGAACGCTTACAGCGCCACCTAGCGGCAAAAAATAGAAAACTTGAGATTTCTGCATACATTTGACCACCTTTTCCCATACAAACTTCAATCACTTTGAGCGCCCCTTAGGCTCAACCGATTTTGCTCAAATTTTGAACGTAGCTTCTGGGAGTCCAAAACAACCGATTCAGGAGTTACGACTTGATATTTTTCTTTTTTGTATTAGACCAAAAACGACCAAATTAGTTTCCCCCTGAAGAAGACACTAACCCCGTGTCGAAAAGTTGGGCAAGTAATAAACATCGTTTGCTAATTTCGAGACTGCGTAGCCGTTTTTAATGATACTTTTTTTTTTGTTTTTTTTTTCATATAAGTGTGGGCCACCCTGTAGGGCTATCAGTCAGTCTGTGACCAATCAGGGTCTCGAGATATTCGTTTTCTGATAAGTTGGTAAACTCGTTTCATACTTCTTCTGTTCACATACGATCCCTTTTTTATGTTTGCCAGTTTTGTCTCGTTTTGGTTTTACGCCCTTATAGGGAGTAAACTAAATTGGACTTAAAAAGCAACACTACTTACCTATTTTCGTGAAGTTCCAGATGCAATGTTACCACTGACAAACAGATATAGTACTTAAAGGCCGTGCACAAATTGACCCATTGGAAAATATTGAGGTCCCTTACAAAAAATGTGACATAGGGGGGAGGGGAGGTGATGGGGGTTGAGAAAGGTAGATTTTTGCGTGACATAATTTGTGTATCACTCCTTAAAAGAAATTCGTTTCTAAAACTTCGCTACCCTAGTAACATTTTATGTTTTGTGCTCTCTAAGAGATCTTCATGATTAGTTTTATAAAACTTGCAATAAAACTGATTTATACATTAAAACCTCTTGACAACCTCTTTACGAACATCTTCTGGCTAAGTATGTAGACTCCTCTCGGAGAGGTTTTGCAAACCGTTAAAGTGTAGCAATAAAACTGTTTTATTTAAAACCTAGTTAAAAAATTTTCCGAACTCGACAACAGGCTATGATGGACGTTATTGTTTTTTTTTCTACAAAAACTATGACAGCTCAAGATGCAGAGAAGTAATAGCATGTAAAGTTCATACGCAAATAGAAAACAATCATTTTAAAGTAATATTTCTAGTGTTGCTACTTTACCGTGAATATTGGGGTTGCAGAAACATAAAACTAATGTGCTTCAAAAATGGTGAAATGAAATGAATCAATTTGTTTATTTAGTAAAATTATCTGAAATTACAAGAAAACTCATCTGAGAGAGTTTTTTATGTGAGAATGTTTTTTTTTTTATCTGTATTAACGAGATTTTTAGCCCTAGGCTAGTTCATCTCGGGACCCACGCTTTAGTTCCCTTCCGAAGGAAGAACCCACATTTTTGTGAGTTTGTCGGTAGTGGGATTCGATCCCAGGTCCTCGGCGTGATAGTCAAGTGTTCTAACCATCACACCAGGTCCGCTCCACATGTGAGAATGTTATACAGAGAGTTTGAACAGTTTTATTGTGGTAATAATGAATTCCGAAAAGGTTACATATAGGAGAATTTTGTTTACTCCTAAAATCTGGCTTTTTTGATATTTTCAAGTATACTATAAAACATTTAATCGATGGTTTTCATAAAAGCAATCATGTAACTGTGAGTTCAATTATTGCTGTAATAAAACCCTAATAAAAATCAAACAAAACCAATCAGCAATGGATTTGTTACTTGGGTAGGCATCCGAAAGCAATCCGTAGCATATGTTTGCAAGTTCAGTATCCCTCGTCGCGGAGTAACAATTTAGTAGGTGACCTCTCTTCCGAAACGGCATCTAGGGTGCCTGTACCAGTTAGTGTAGTGCTAAGAAAACTATTCATATAAAAATAAGAAGAAGACCGACGAATGACGTTGATATGTCAAATGATAGATTTGTTTTCATACTTTACATGAAAAATATAGAAACGGAGCCATATCCACTTTTGGTATTTATTACGGCGTGTGCCAATGATAGGAACCCTGTATCAGTTATGGACACATTTTTTAATTTCGGTTCCACTTCGCACTATTTACATGCATTCCTTATGGGGTTAGCCATACCTGGTACACTATGGCGAAATAAAGTGCAAGGAAGCCAAAATTGTAAGAAAACGATTTATTTCTATCATAATGTGAGAAAATTAAGAAGTTTGAATGAGTGCAATCATTTGCACGTAATCTTTTGTTCACACATTTTTCTTGTTAATTTGCATCGCTAAACGTTGAAAATCAACTATGCCGCATTTGAGGTACTATAGCCATAACTGGTACACTGAACCTGAATAGGTATGAAACATGAATGGAGGTTTATGTCAACATTAATCGGCGTTGCATTCATTTCTCTCCAAAAAAAGAGGTGGTGTTGGCACAGCAGCGCCGCCATGAGACATGCGAGCACAGTTCGCATGTACCGTATGCGTGATAATTAGGGACAATGGAAATTCGCGATTTCGCGGAAGCCGCGAAATCCGCGAAATTGGGCTATGGCCGCGAAACTTGAGAAATTCCGCGAAATGCTGCGAAAATTGATAGAATTGTTAAAATACCATACAAATTTCCATGATTTACAAATATTTTTGCATAAATTGACTGATAACTTTTAACAGTAAAGTTATTTACGAGTTTATTGCCTTTCAAATATGTACTTGTTTAATACTTTTTATAAAATTTGATACTTTTTTCGGTGAAGTTATGATCACGCCTCACAAAACCAAGTAAATAATTCATATGACATGCAAAATTTGGAGTTTTCTACAAGAAAACGGTAAAAAATATGGGACCGCGAAATTTCCGTGAAATTCACAATATTAGTCCGCGAAATTTAAGAAATTTTGCCGCGAATTTCCATTGTCCCTACTGATAATGTTTGCACCATCGTTGAATAACGTTCCAGTTTTACTTGTGAATACAATATATTGTTTTTGTTTTTGCAGGCACTTAAGGCGAATCTGGATCCATTTCCTCACTTTTTGGTTTTTGATTTTTAATAAAATAACGAAGCAATATGTTCAAAATCGGTTTTCGTACACATGTAGAGTATGCATCAAGGTATCTCCTGAATTTTTCCCTGCTGGAAAAAGTTTTTAATTTTTGCAGACACCATTTTTAAACAAAATTGCACCGGAATTCGAAAATATTGCTTCGTTATTATTTTATAAAAAAATCAAAAACCAAAAAAGTGAGGAAATGCTTCCAGTTTCGCCTTAAGCTATAACTTAAAATTCGCCATCATCTTAAAATTCGTTGGACCCAGTTTCCAGCGACACTGCCATATGTTTAAATTTGTTTTTTAGAAAATATTGCAACTTTTGGTTAAGTTAACATACAAGTTTCGTACAAACTGACGTATTATATTTTGAATTGGAAAGACTTTGGTAATCTGACGCAATTTGGCGGAGATATGTGAGCCTAAACAAAACGATCTGTTGCTCGGCTTGAATCATCACATGAGCTGATAGTGTCTGGAATCCCATTCACGAATGACGAGGATCTCCTGATAATCTTCCAAAACATAGCAACGACTTTGGCGTACACTGCATCTACCATGCCAATGGTCCATGTCAAAAGGCTTTCTAAACTTCCTATCAGCGTTGAATCTACACCACCCTTACTGATCCAGTTTGCTCTGCGAAACATACGTGACGAGTTCTATGGGAGGTACCTTAGGGAGAGATCACTTACGCTGCGTCACATCGGATTCAGTAACGACAACAGAGTCTACATGAATGAAAACCTGAGTCAGGCCGACAGAGAAATCAGATCTCCAGCAGTCAAACTAAAAAGACAAGGACGCATTCATCAGGTGTACACACGAAATGGAACGGTTTATGTACGGATCAAAAGGACTCAGGATGATGCAGAGCCACTGCATTCTTTGGAACAGCTCTTTTCATACGTCAATTAACCCTTCCTTCGAATTTCTCTTTTCCTCCCAATATCATCCATGTCTCCCTGATTCCTGATCCCTGATTCCTGATTATCCATGAGACCAAATCCACTCCTGAAAGTTTTTACAAATCAAATTACCTTTTCTTGTCATTGTCATTATTCCTACCAACTTTTCCATTGATCCGATCCTGAGTTTTCCTTGATTCCGTCCTTCCTGAAAGTCCATGTCAACTCGATGGTGGAACGAAGCAAAACAAGAAGGATCTTTTTGATTAATACGACCTCTGGAGATGTGCTGCTAAACTTTGCTGGTGCTTGCTGTTGCTGTTGTGGGGGTTGCTGTAGATGCTGATGACGTTTTTGGGCTCGCTGCTGCTGGTGGTGCTGTTGGGGTTGCTGTTGATGATGATGACGTTTTGGACTCGCTGCTGCAATGCTTAACGACTGGGAGGTGACAATGATGATCTTTGGCTGCGATGGATAGTTGATAGTTGTTTTGATTTTTGATGCTATGCTATTTAATGCTGCAGATGCAATTCTTTAGAAGTAAATCCATAAGCCAATTTAACTGCAATTATTTTCGTTGAATTCATGTTCAGAAACTTTTCAATTAGGTTTGTAAGCTCCATATATAATACTGTTTTGTGTCTGTTGGAACTGTTGTATGGGTTTCTTTTAAAGTTCACGCTAGTTTATTTTGAATATGGCTAACAATTCTCTTAGCAATGCTTCTGCGTCTGGGTTGATTCCTAGAGCAGTTTTTAACGCGGTTTTAAGCAAAGATGCATTAAGTATATGCCACATAAACGTACAGAGCTTGAGTGCTCGGAATTTCTCCAAGTTTCATGAACTCAAAGCAAATTTTTTCAACAGTAAAATGGATATTATATGCATGACTGAAACATGGCTTGGTGATGTTATTAGCGACCAAATGATTGACATTGAAGGATACAGCTTACTGCGGGTCGATCGTGATCGACATGGAGGAGGGTTATGTGTTTATTATAAAAACAATTTGTTATTGAAAGTTATTAAATCGTCCTCGCCATATAACTCACCGAATAATGCAACAATAACGGAGTACATGTTGATAGAGGTGAAAAGTTGTTCAGAGCCTTTTCTATTGGCTTTGTACTATAATCCTCCTGATAACGATTGTTCTGAGATTTTAAGTGGGCATCTTGAAGAATTTACCGTAAAATACCACCACACATTCTTTATTGGTGATTTTACTACTGATCTCTTAAAATATAACTATAGATCAAATCGTTTTCGTGATAAACTGTCTTCTATGTCGTGCACATGTCTTAATAACGAGCCAACGTATTTTTATCCCAGTGGCTGTTCTTTACTAGACCTATTCATAACTGATTCTCCTGAAATTGTGTTTAATTGAAACCAAGTCTCAATGCCATTTGCATCCAAACATGATCTAATTTTTGCTTCTTTACGCTTCAGCAAGACTAACGAAACGCCCATCACATATAGGGACTATAAAAATTACAATGCAAGGCGTTTACATGATGGATTTCATCGTTTTGATTGGACTCCATTCTTTGGAATTACTGATAGTGATATTCTACTGGATATTTTAAATAATCGTCTGAAATTTTTACATGATGAGTTCATACCACTACGGAAGCAGAAACTCAAAAGTAATCCATGGTTCAACCGGGCCATCGAAGTTGCTATTGTTGATAGAGATACTGCATATTCTAACTGGAAGCGTACTAGAAATTCTTCTGATGAATTGCACTTTAAAAGATTGAGAAATAGAGTAAACATATTAATACGTGATGCCAAGCGGCAGCATGATTCTAATAATTTTAATGTAAGATTGTCCAGTAGGCAATTATGGTCTAATGTAAAAAAGCTAGGTGTCTCTAAGACTAATTCTTTTGAAAATAATTTTGACTTCTCTGGGGATGAAATAATGATTTCTTCACCGCAAATTTTACAGTTGACAATACATCGACACCGTCAATGATACATGTTTCGGAAGGGTTTAGGTTTCGTTCGGTGAACGATACCGAAATAATTAGAGCTTTATATTCAATAAAATCAAATGCTGTAGGCCTAGATGGAATTCCAATTATCTTCATCAAAATCATGTCACATTTTATACTACCATATATCAAACATTTGTTCAATACTATTATATCTAGTTCAAAATTTCCGAGAGGTTGGAAAGCAGTGAAAATTATCCCAATTAAAAAGAAACCTAGAGTTAACTCTATTAATAATCTACGGAAAAACAGTATATTATGTGCCCTTTCTAAAGTTTTAGAGAAGCTTTTAAAAACTCAAATTTCTACTTTTGTATCAGAAATGGATTTTCTACACCCACTTCAATCGGGATTTAGGCAGGATCATGGGACCAATACAGCGTTAATGAAGGTTCACGATGATATAGCTAAAGTCGTTGACAAAAAAGGTGTTGCTATTTTGTTACTGATAGATTTTGCGAAGGCTTTTGATCGCGTATCCCATCGGAAACTGTTAATGAAGTTAGGTGAGGTATTTCAATTTTCATATGAAACAACTAAACTGATTCGGTCCTATCTAACTGATCGATCCCAGGCTGTTTAGTGCAATGGTAATCTATCTCGTTTTGAACATATTTTATCCGGTGTTCCTCAAGGATCAGTGTTGGGACCATTGTTATTTTCATTTTTTATTAACGATCTACCTACAACTTTGCGCTATTGCTCTGTTCATCTCTTTGCTGACGATGTGCAAATATATTTGTGCGAACTAGATCCCAATAATTTTGCTTCATTAAGTGAACGAATCAATCACGACCTTCAAAGAATTTTTGATTGGTCTCAGCGAAACTTACTACCCATTAATTCAGCTAAAACTAAAGCAATGCTCAGATGATCAGATTAATTCGCAGTGCGGCAAAATCTATGGGTGTCTGAAAAAATTAAACTTAGCTACCAAACATTTTGATGCATCCATTAAACTTCAACTTTTTAAATCCTTGCTTCTACCCCACTTCATTTACGGTGATTTCATTAATTTAAATGCATCTGCTGCTTCGTTAGATAAGATGAGACTTGCATTGAACTCATGCGTTAGATATGTTTATAATTTGAACCGATTTTCGAGAGTAAGTCATCTGCATAATGAGCTTATTGGCTGCAATTTCTCACATTTTTACAGATTTAGGTCGTGCGTAATAATATTCAAAATTTTGCATTTGAAAAAGCCTGAATATTTGTTTTCCAAGATTTCTCCAATGCGATCTGATAGAAATAGAAATCTTCTAATTCCACAGCATAGTTCTTCGTATTATAGTCAATCTCTGTTCGCAAGAGGCATTGTCTTTTGGAACCAATTGCCACTAAATATCAAAACATGTGTTTCAATAGTGAACTTTAAAAGGAGCCTGAAACAGTTTTTAACAGTATAATTCTAGTATATATTGGAGTATATGTAATTGTAGATTTTTGTATTGTATGGAGGCATAATTGTCAATCGATTTCTACCAATTGTAGCGATTTAAAAGGCTGCAAGCCTTATGTTACATGAATATCACAAATAAATAAATAAATAAATAAACAAATTACATGTTTTAGAGAGGATGACACCAAATTTTTGACCAGGACTGTAAACAGTACAGTGTGGTTGCCTTTCACATGACATGTCATGTCATTTTACATTTGATCTTCCGTTTCATATATGATTTTCCCCAGCACTTTACAAGAGTTTTGATTTTCGTTTTCTCGTTCATTGAAACAATGTAGAGACCAATGAAACACGTGAGAATTTTGCTAGGTTGAGCTGACCCTGCATCGATTCCAGCGAAAAAGCCACTGCCAATAAACGGGTTGATGAACACAAGATGAAGGAAAGGCGAAACTAATTTATACGAAAGCAGAAAAACTGAATCAAATAAATTGTGTGTCTGTAATCAGCCCAATAAATTCATCACATGATTCTCTCTTAATATATTTCTTATCCGACGAGATTTGGTTCAATCGCTCGGGCTGCGCTGGTATACAAGGTGACGGAAAACAGTGAGGTGGAATAAATGCGGGAAAACTTTACTGACGGGTATATATCAACCCCTATAAGCGGAGCGCTTTATTAGTATATAATGGAAGGATTTTTGCTTCTTATGTATTGTCGAACGGGACCAGGTGGAATTGCAAGTTGTGTGTTGATGGTGGTAATAAGGACGAAAGATTTTAGCCTTGCTTTGGTAGTCGCAAGAATGGGAACTTTGTGATATTAGATGTTGATGTGAGCTGAATCTTAGTTGACATAACCGATTGTTATACGGATGAGTTAATGGAAATAAAGATGTGTTGCAACATTTTTCCATGTCTTAGACTTATTTTAAAGTGAACCAAAAGTGGCATAAAATAATATATATTTTTCAGCATTGTCAAAATATAATTATCTGTTTTGAAGCTCCTGCCGCCCTAGTTATTGAATACATCAAGTGTCTTTTCCCCATTGCTTTATCCATGATTTTGCAAAATATGCATTTAAAGTTTTTGTACATTATTTAATATTTAATAATAAGCTTGTTTTTCATTTATTGTGTTTTCTGAGTTTTTGATTACTCTGTAATAGTTATTTAGGGTATCGCGCCACTTGGGCGGTGGCTTCTATATTCGTCTGTTTGCCACTATAACTCAGTCAATGTTGAACCAATTGACTTGAAATGTTGTACACGGGTAGATACTATACCTATCTCACCACATTCCAAAAGTTGTGTCAATTGGTTCAAATTTGACTGAGTTGTTGTGGAAAACAGACGAATATAGAGGCCACCGCCCAAGTGGCGCGATTCCCTATGTGACGAGTTGCAAAAAGTTTATTTTTTCAGCATGAGTCGTATATTTATCCAACGAGGCTTGGATCCAACTAGGCTAGGGTCTCCAGTTAGCCTAGTGGTTAAGGCTATGAATCGCCAATCCAAAGACGGCGGGTTCGATTCCCGTTGCGGTTGAGAAAATTTTCTCGACTTCCTGGGCATAGTGTATCATTGTACTTGCCTCACAATATACAAATTCATGCAATGGCAGGCAAAGAAAGCCCTTCAATTAATAACTGTGGTAATGCTTACAGAACTAAGTTTAAGCGAAACAGGCCATGTCCCAGTGGTGGCGTATAGCCATAAAGAAGAAGAAGAAGACTTGGATCTAGTTTTACCACGAGTAACATGCAAAATTTTATGCAATTCAGTACATTTCAACCTCGGTTTACGTCCCCCGTTGGCTGAGCAACAAAAAATTCTACAGCTAAGACAATGAGCAAACTAGACCTTTTTTTTTTGTAAATTTCTACATATTAACTGAGAAAACGCTTCAAAAAATATAAAAATGTTTAGTATGCTTATTGTTTTGGCGGTAGATTTTTTTAAAGTTTGGTCAATGGTGGACGTAAAAAAAGAATATAACGTGTATCATATTGCGACATTTGCACCTAATTAGACTCGCCCGAAATTCATTATCATCACAGTCGAATTGGCTTCTTTAGCGGTGTTGAGATAATTCAATATTCTGAATCTGCATGCAAAACTGAGCCGAAATCCAAATTTTCATGAATTTTGAGGCCCGGGAACCTATTTAAAAATCAGTTTGAAGTTTGTATGGGAGCGATTTGTTGAATCACCCCTCGTCGCATTTTGTACTGGGTGGGACTGTCAAACAGTTACCCAGCTGTCAAAAGGTGATTTCAAAAAATATCTTTGAAATTGATTTTAGGTACCAAAACAAAGTTCTAAAAATCTGAAAAAAATCCTAGTGGCTCAGAAAAAGGTGCTCTTTCGAATAAAATAAAAAAAAATCGATACATTTTTCTTAATTAAAAAACCCAATTTCGCACACGACTTCGCAGCGGCTGGCATACACAAGTTCGGTTGAGTTCTTGACAGGGATGTCGGATGCACAATAGGTAAACAAAATAAGTTTGATTAGTGTGAAATGCCGCTGGAAAATGATGATTCAGTGGATTTTCAAATTATCACAGTAGTCTACATTGGCGAGAAACCCAATAATTTCTATATCATTTCATGTATCATAATATTCTATTTCTATAATTATGATATACTATTTCATATTGGTATCATGATGACCAAATTTTCCGAATTGGTTCATAATGCAACCTTTCATTGCGTAAAATTGTTTATGGAACTCGTTGCAAAACTCGATTTTTTTAACACTCTTCGTATTTATCCAACTCGGCAAGCCTCGTTTGATAAATGTACGACTCGTGCTAAAAAAAACAACTTTTTGCAACTCGTTACATAAATAACTAATATGTAATGATTTTTTTCATTATTCAACTTATATGAGTTTCATAATGTTCATAATGAGTTGCATTATCAAATGAGCATTATGCAACTATGTTTCAAGCTTCCACCCCTTTTCTTCATAGTGTTTTTTATAATTTTTTTTTTGCTTTTATAGGCAATAGTTATTATTTAAGTCGCAGAGCTGAACAATTTTTCATTGATCAATTTGTTTCACGAAAAGTGAATTGAAAAAGTCGTGTGTTTTGTGATTAAGTTTGTGAGCAGTGAAGCCGAAGATTTTTCGTTACTTTGCCTATCTTTTCACGTGTGATTAGATAGAGGAAAAGTAGTTACGCTGGTGCGCTTCTTGTGAGGCAATGTCGGGGAACCACGCGGGTAGATCAGATTTGATGTGTTTCCGTTCATCGCGTCTCCTTCCCGCGGCTGTTTGGTTTGGAGTTGATGCTCTGCTGCCGAGGTCGTAGATCCTGAAGCAGCTGAACTGGTGTTCCGTCATTCGAAACTGAACCGCGGTCGTCAACAGTGGAAGCTGTTTGGATTTCGGCGATTATTGTATAGTTCTCACCAGGTTCGCGAGAATAATGAAAGAATGGAGAATTTTCTGTCTTGATCGTCAAAGAAATTTCGCCGCACAATGGGAGATTATGAAAGGCATTCCATATATTATTCTCGTTGATTTCGTTCCTGCTTATATTATTGTTCTTGCATTTTTTGTTAAAAAATGGATTATAGTTTTAACGCGCAGGTACTCACGACAGCATTCACAAAAAGTTGATCGGTTTCGCCTTTTTTGTCTTTTTTTAGTCGTTCTCCTCCCCATCCGCTTACCGACGCTCTAAAAATAGATTTCCGAACTGCCGCAGCTGCTGCCGTCACAAACACTATCACATTCCGGGATTGTTAGTGGCAAAAGTGCAGTCGTTTGAATCAATCCATTATTTCATGTTGAAAATACCATATCTCTGTTTGTTTTAACAAACTGTCAAAAATTTCGACAAATGAAAATAATTGTATTATCAAACAATAGAACAGTTCAGTTTAAACTAGAAATCAGTTTGTCACTATAGTAAACTGAAAAATCGTTTGATTAGAACTAGAATTTAATTGTGTTTACAATTTATTTTTCTGCGTGTATAATAAAGAGTTGATAGTAATGATTCTAAATCATCCGTGTCATGTCCGTCATGTAAATCATGTCCGTGTAGCTGCCGGCTTAGAATAGCGCTACGGACCACCTGTTCCGGGGGTAAAAGTCCATCAAACAGGTAACCCCAATCCAAGGTGTCAGGCGACCCGTGCTGAGGGATGAATGGTTGAGGGGGTTTAAAACATGCTCGATCTTTAACGGAGCCCGTAGCGTGGGTAGATCACCTTTTTGGGTTGCGTTGCGGCGAAAGATCTACCAAACCGAGCCCTAGTCCTAACTGCATCCAACTATGGAGCAGCGTATTTTAGTAATTGAAGGAAAAACTTTGGTCCTTATTGCATTTCATACCTTGGTAAAAGTGATAGGTCTCGGTTTGGTTCTGGCCGAGATGGATCTTGTACCAAGGAAAAAATGGATTACTAATCCTAATCTTTTATTCGGTATTCATTGGTTTGAGGCAGTAGGGACTAGGGTTCCGATGCATGGTCAATATCAGTATCATTTCTTGACTTTTTCGTTAATGGAACGTTTAAAAATTACGTCCAACATTTTGGGGGGAGGGGGGGGTCTAAGAAAGTGTGACAGTACGTGTATTAGGCATAGGAAAATAGCTGACAGAGGGGGGAAGGGGGGAGGGTCTAGAAATCCCAGAAAAACGATGGACGTAACAAATGAATCTTCCCTAAGGGAACCGATTTTGACTGAAAAAGGAGCGTGTTAAAAGCGGAACCTATCAATCAGAATACTTCCTTACGAACTAGTTGAAAATTACTACTGTAACAAAACCGAATACTTTATAACTTCTCAATGGTGATAAAGTAATACGACATGCACTATACAAAGGACACGGGGACACAATACACAGCTATTTTCGATTACCGACTTCGGTAAAATTTTACTGGGTTTTTGAACTGCTGAATATTCGGTTATTTTTGTCATTACCGAAGACTCAGTATGGTAGAACGTTGAAGATCTGTCAAACAGTAACTGGGTTACCCAGTAACTTTTGCATGTAAATTTTACTGACTTTCAGTTGGTCGGGGTTCTGCTAAACCGAACCAAAGACCATGATCGCGCACGGGTGGGACATTTCTTTCCTACGTTGTATAATATAAATTAAATCGATCTTTAGGTGACCGTTCGGCCATGGCGGAGGTATGGAGACAACTAATCTTTATTTGTTGCGCTACACTTGGGACACAATACATAGATATATTAGTACAGTATGTACATCATTGGGGCAACACATTTGCACGAACATACCGGCCCCCAAAACCTATACGGTTTTCAATAAAACGAACGGTGTACAAACAAGTATGACACTGACTGTGATACACACATTAACCGCACAAGTATCCGGCTGTCGCACTCGCCGTTGTAGATGAGCATGGTTCTTGGCCAAGCTTGATGCAGCCTTCGAAGAGCCAAGAACGCTTCATGCTCTGCCAGATGGCTACCCTGATGCTGGGGCCACACCACCGTAGCTGGGAGGGAAGCGGAATCCTCGGAGTGATGGTGAAGGATCACAACAGCGACAACGTACTCGATGCTACACGAACAAAATGATGAAACCGCAAGCTGTATTGTTCTTCTAGTTAACCTGATGAGCCTATTGCTGCTTCGTTGAATGGAATGATATCGGACGCTGGATAATTCGCTCCCTTTTAGGTAGTAGAAACTTCAAACTGCGTTTTATTTTGATAATCGTTGTCGCGCGTTTTCGGTCTATCTTAAACTTTTTAACGACTGGTCACGGTACCAATTATGATCGCGCACGGGTGGGACATTTCTTTCCTACGTTGTATAATATAAATTAAATCGATCTTTAGGTGACCGTCCGGCCATGGCGGAGGTATGGAGACAACTAATCTTTATTTGTTGCGCTACACTTGGGACACAATACATAGATATATTAGTACAGTATGTACATCATTGGGGCAACACATTTGCACGAACAGACCATTTTTTGAAAAATTGAGTTTTCATTATCATTAGATGAAGAATATGATGATCTTCTTTCCGTGTAAAAATCCAGCAATTCTGACAGCTCTTCGTGGAGTAAATTCATAATTTCTGTTTGGCAGAACATACAAAAAATAAAATTGCATCCAACCAGAGTGAACTGTAAACCATTCGATAGAATCAGCGAAAAATTTTAGTTTTGGTCCAAATGATGAACATTTCAAGTTTTCCTCATCGCCGTCAGATTTCTAACTTCTAACCGACTCATAGTAACAATTTGTGAGAGAATTTAACAAGTAAAGGAAAATACGGCTATTGGAGGATCCAATTATGTTTCGATGGCGTTGATCGCCATTTTTCCAAATCGCATTCAGCCACACCGAACCAAATCCACTGCATTTAAAAATCACTTTATTCTCAACAATACAAAAATGAACTGGTTTTGAATACATGCGTTATGTCGATACACCTCATACTGATTATTTAACCCAGGAGCCGTCATTGAACAACAAGGCTAATAAGAATAAATAAAGCTTGAAAAAAACCTCAACATTTAGTTCACTTTGGCTGATCGAAAATTGGCGTTTTCACGAAAACCATCCTTGAGAAGAATGTTTGAAACTTGATTCAGACGTAACGACTGACCTTCAGCTAGTTAAAATGACCTAGAGGTAACGCGCTTGGTAATCACTTAAATGATCCTAGTTCAAATCTCTTTCATATTTTAGAAAACATTTTTGTACTTAGTTCACTTTGGCAGAACATTTCATGGTTTTCTTCGACCAGCATAAATTTGATGTACACGAATTGCTCCACCTTCACATCTCAGGATCTCAGAACATGCACGGACATCATTTGGCATAATCACTCTTGCTCTGTGCCTGCACAATAGACATGCACCGCCTATAAAATAAAAACATGGGTGGGAAGGGCTGAGCTGGGAGGGCTTCCGCCGTTTACATTTCACACTATTTTGAGACCTATGTGCTACCATACTACGCGTCCTCTCTGATTCATGTAAAGGATTGTGAGTGATATCGATTTCAACTTCATAGACACTGAAAAATCGAGATTTTTTATCACATTCCGACTGCTTTTCTCTGAAACAGAGAAACACAGTCAGCCACACTGAACTATAAACCATATTCCAATATTTTTGTTCAGCCAGAGTGAACTGAGTGCAAAGTACTGAGAAATTAAATGTTATTACATCAATGATTTTAAATAATTTACATTTATTCTTCATCTCTGATGATTAATAAAGGCTTGTAAGTTACATGTGTGCGAAAAAGTTTCAAATAATCTTAGCTGTTGTTTATTTCTGAGTGGTTGAACTTTAAGCTTAATTATCTCGGAATAAAGTTTTTGGCGCTTAGTTCGGTTTAGCAGAACCCCGGCCAGTTCATTGTTTGTTTACTTCAGGGCTTACTTCAGGTTACCGAGTTTCTCAGTTTTCTAAATGACCCCCTGCTCCCTACTGCATTTTTCTTCTCAAAAGATTCCATTATTCATTGCGGGAAGTAGACTCGGCTTTTACTGTGGCTCTTCAACTCCTGGCAAAGTAATCAGAAACCTGTAGTGTCTGGAGGAACAGGCTTACCTGGAGCAACCTTGGGAGCAACAGATTGCTCAGATTCTGTCGTGATGTCTTGTAAAGTATATTGCACGGGAGAATTGCGAAGCTCTCGGTTCTGTTGTAAGCAGGACAGAATCTGAGGAATCTGCTGCTCCAGGCGTGCCAATCCTATCCTCCGGACACTATAAAACCAGCTCAGAATTAGTGATGAAATAAACTCACGACGATCTAACAACGGTGCTGACTGAAACTCCTAGCAAATGAAAAAAAAAAAACATCCAAAACATTTGGCTGAAGAAGCCTCGTCGTAGCACCTCTTTTAATCACTATGTAATTGGCCATCCGTGTATTTCACTTTCACTAATTTTTGCTGATTATACTAACCCAGGAGTTGTTGAAGGTACAGAAAATAATTTAGCCTTCCCCAGTAAGAGGAATTGCTGCTGCTGGAAAATGAGGGTGAAATTATCATGAAGACTTGACAGCTGCTCGAGAGGGTAATAATGTTTACCTTTTTATTGACGAAAACTCAGTAAATGAACAATGATTACGAATAGTCGGTACTTGCATGTACTGATTTTTTAGTCTGTTCGGTGAAGTGTGAATATCGCCGAACTTTTAGTTGATAAAATTACCGTACTCAGTAAAATGTACAATATTTTACCGAAATTTGTTATTTTTGCTGTCAAAATTACTGGGTATTTGCAAAATGTCCAATTTACAGTTTGAACCCAGTTTAATGCATTACCGAACTTTTAAATACTAAATAAGTGTGTAGATCAAATACTGGTCGCAGTGATTATGTCCCGAACAGAGAAAAAAGACATCATTATCAGAGAGATCCTAAGAGGAATTTTAAGGATGCGCCCTGAAGAGGACTTTTGAAGGTTTCTTGGATTGTCATGGAGTTTTTTGGAAAATACACTTCAAAATTACGGAATACACTGAAAATACAAACAGGTCTCTATTTCATACACAATAATACAGAAATACACGTAATACGCCAGCTGTCAAAGTCAAACAAATGCAAAATTACACTTCTTTAATACGTGAAGGTGAATCCAAAATACAAAATTGACAGCCTCTATACCTGACAAAAAATCGTAATGGTCAGGAAAAGGTGCCCCTTCGTATTTATAAAATAAAAAAAATCAATAAATTTTTCAAAATTTGAAAACCCAATTGTAACGTGTACAGCACCTAAAAATGTTATGTGATATTTACTTATTCCAGGAAATTTAAAAGATGAGCGATGTTTTATTTTCAATTCGTATTTATATTTTCGTTGAAAACTTATTATTCACATGCTATTTACACTAACATTTTCAATATATACAAATGTTGATTAAAACTTTGCGAAGACTAATTTGACTAAAAATCTGTTTGATTTGATAATTCCCCTAAATATTTACGATCACTAGAATGTGTTTGATACAAACACATCCGCGGTTACTATTACTATTATCAGTTCTGTCTATGCATTGATCGATAAACGCCTTAAAAACCTGCAAAAAGTAGATAGGTGCCAGCCTAGGGAGGATGCTACTCTAATATAATAAATAAAAATGGCTTCCAACCCACCACTCTCACAGGGAAATCTAACAAGGTACTGCGCAAGTCAAATAATCATGAACTAGTTGATAGAAGTGGCGTTGGAACAAAGAGTTGTAAAAGTTAACAGCTTTGATTACGCTTCCGATTTGTAAGGTTTAAAGAGCTTCGGTTTTTCTGGGGAGGGCGTTAAGATGGTTTGACTCGGTATCGTCGGTGCTGTCATGAGCAAGCCTTGTGCGGAAGCATTGAGTGATTTCAGCGGGCTGTTTGTGCTGTTCGAGGTGGATGAAGAGAGGTCCAACTTCGATTTGTCCGATCCTGGACTGAGTGATACAGCCGAATGCGGTGACGACGGGCTTTGCAGGTCATGTGGTGGAGTGTGAGGCTTTGGAATAGACAAAGGAGTGTATCCTTGTGGCATCGAACTTAGCATGGCTGCGGCGGCATTTGGGTATGGAGCAGTCTGCAGAGGCGCAGTTCTTTGTGGGATGGGATATGGGGCATAGCGATATCCATAGGAAAAATGATTGGAAGCAGCTGGAATCTGCGGAGGCATCACCGGCATTTGGGGTAGCATTGGTGCCGGTGGATATCCGTAAGGCATTCCTACTGAATTGGCTGCAGCTTGTAGTATCGACGCTGCGAAGGCAGGGTCAGAGTAAACCGCAGCGTACGGCCAAGCGACGGCGATCCGTTGGCGTTTGTCCTTCATTCTTCGATTTTGGAACCAAACCTAGAATTGGAGAAGAAATTGACATTCGTTAGTGAGTTTCATTCAATCCGCATTCCAAGATTGGTCGGTCTGTCTATGACAAAGTCATCACACGCATCAATAAAAATGATTCACACATCGAAGGAATGTTTGGGTCAGGCATGGTCACTTAACACCTCAGTGGTAAGCTTTATATATATCTGCCGTATCAGTGGAACACTCAATTATTCACATTCAGTAGCCAAAAGAGTGTCATAAAATCAATGTTGTTGATGAATCGTATAAATATCTTGAAAGAAACAATCAGAATGACACAAAAAGAGAAACGGTGATGATGATGATGAAACAGAGCACGGGACGTTCGGCTATCGCTAACGCCGGTCACTGTCGACCAGTGAACCAATGAATCTGTAGGTAGCCGGGTACGTCGTGTCCACTGTTTATAAACTTTTACCAATGGGGCGGCACATCAAACGTCGCCGATATGGCAAGTGATAATTACATTAATTTTATTATAGTTATATGATAATTACCATACATCCATTATCTTGTACCGGTACAGTGTGAGGGAAAACGGGAGAAATCGTGAGAATATTACACATTGCTTAAGAAAGGGATTCCTCTAACGAAATGCAGTGATTAATTATTTGTTTGTGGCTACGTTAACATATTCATGTTAAACAACAAAATAACATGGAGAGAAAAATGGAAGAGAAGGAAAATTCCCTGCAGTGAGCCGGTGAAGACACACTCTGCTTCAAGTTTCAATTCTTTAAGACTTCTTCCGCACCAGTAACGTTGTTCGATCTAAGTTCGCTGTGAAATTTGAGATTCTTTGTCCTGAATGGTCGGGGATGAAGAACATAAAGCGTGCCAAATTTCGCCTACTGTGATTTAATGTGGCACCAGTTGCTTTGGGAAACACAAATGTTTACATGTAAATGTTTGTGTTGTCGCGTCATTATGACTCGTCACATGCTGTTTCGGCTTGTTTTCAAGTTGTATCTACAAGTGACCGTCGGGATTTTTTTTGTTGTAGAATGTCAAAAGCCTTGTTCTTGCGATACTGACCTTAATTGTTGACTCCGGGAGGTTAAGCTGGGCGGCAAGTTCGCATCGGCGTGGCCGGGAAACGTAATTCTCTTTGTAGAATTCTTTCTCCAACCGTGCCAATTGGTCACGAGTGAAGGCCGTTCGATACCGACGGACAGATGGATCCATTGGTGCCTGCTGTTGGCTGTGTTCCGATTGTGGACTGGTGCAGTCTGGAATAATAGTAGAGGTAGAAAATAAAGATTAGATGATTGTACCGATTCAAGTTCATATCCTTCGGTGCACAGACCGAGAAAAACAAATATGCATTAATACCGACCGCCCCTTGTTCTGGAGGGCAGTTAAAATATTTGCTTTTTGAAAGGAAATCTACCTCCTTTTGGGAGACGGGTCATAAATGAGTCTAGCAATGGCATTAAACATTTCGGTAGGCGTAATAAACTTTTTCGAGTTACAGAGAGTTCTCTATTATCCGGTATGAAATCCTAATCCTGGCATATAATTCTAATTTGATATAATAAACAATATAAATCAGTATTTTTCTGAATAACTGGTTACTTTCAAGAAAAAAAATAACATATTTATTCTACGTCGCCTAATCTTAAACTAACTCATTCGAACACTTTTTAATACATATTTACGTTATTCCATAATGAAAGTGGATGACCGAATGATCATATTTTAGTGTATCTTTGAAAAATATAATTTTGAATGGAAATTTTTAGAAGAACAATTTCCGCCGAAGTGATTACAATGCTTTCGAACAATCGTTTATCGTTGTAATTGTATTTTCTAATCAATAAATCAACAATAATGACGCGTAACATAAAAAACCCCACTAAATTGAACTTAAATAGAATATTATTCAGAAATAGATCATATCACTAGATACTGATTCAAGTTCAAAGGCCAATAAACAAACCAACATAAACATATTTTTCACAATTGAAAAACTATTTTAGAGTTTGAGTTACGTTAGTTATCAACATATCATGAACAAGAAATGGTTTATGAGCGATAAGTAATGTATAGTCTCTTTATTTTGATTACATTCGCTATCTCTAAATAAGGTCTAGGCATGTCCAGATCATATCGATAAAACTCAATTGTTTTCTGTAGTTCTATAATTTGCTACATAGTTTTACTTAATTTTTAATCGGTAACTTACCACTGAGCGGTGATAGCGGCGGGGATGATTTTGCATTGTATTGGTGCGGGCTAAGTAAATCCACAGAAATCGGCTGATCCCGATGCTGCAGTGCATCCATTGTGTAATTCCGAAATCCTTGCATTTTCATTGGGGTTTGTTAACTATTCACTCACTGAACTTATTTGGTGGTAATATTTGTCACAGCACTATTCGTTCAATCACACCGTTTCAGGCTAATTTGTTCGTTAATCATCCGATCACTAGCACCTTTCTCCTCCGCTGCGCTGCGGAAACACACTAAACGACGGTTGAGATTTATCGTCTACCGAAACCACGGGCAATATAACTACCGCTCACGAAAACTAGTCTCAAACTGGTTGAGTAGTGCGGCATTACCTCATGTTAAATACTGACCCTTCTGCAGTGCGGGATGGGCGTCGCCCAGTACAAACAAAGGCGGTGTTACCTATCCATCTTTGTACCCTAGCAACAGGAGGAACGAATGAGTGGAAGTGAGACTGGCAGTTGAACGAGACAACACTGAGTTCGCCTGTGTTCGGCCAACTCTGTTGCATGCATCGGAAGGAGAAGTAGGACAACCATAGTGTAGGCCAATGATGATGCGTTGGACTCTTTCGCGTTCTCCATGTTGTTTCTCTCCCTGAGCAGAGCCATCGATTTCAACGCTTTTGCTCTTTCATGCCACGGCGCGGAACGATGGATGGAAGCGTTTTTCCTAGCCGCAAGGATTATTATCCTTTTTGCGATTATTAGCGCATGATATAACAGAAGCGGTAAACAGGAGCATAAAACGACGTGGTAGAGCAGACTTTTATAAAATGGTTCTCGGTGTTTTATGTACACGTTGCTGCCCTGATTATTCGTGGCATGTGTTCATGTGCCCTACCGAGGGGATGGTGCGATGATGCGATCCGGGCGAAACATATCCATTAGACCTGTTCACTTTTTTTGACCTACCCGTGTCACATCAAATTATCAATCCACATGCAAAAACAAGGCTTCAGTCCAAAATTGAGCCAAATTGATAAAGGTTTAGAGGTGTATCAAATCGATTTTGTGTTTTTTCGAGCATTTTCACAAAAATGTACTTCAATATTCAGAAAATTGCACCAAAAAGGTACCGAAAATACCGTTAAAATATAGTTAGAACAATACTCTACAACTTTGCCGAAGACACTGCGGTGTTTAAGTTGCGTATTTCAAAGTTATTCAACAATTTTCGTTAAAAAATCACCAAAAAATACAATATTTTTACGATATTTCATGTAAAAGCCATGTAATTTTACATTGTTTTAGGTGACTAATTTTATGAGCTATAGCTCCTTTGTGTTACGAACATTTCGTCCATACATCATTTTAGTGTAGAAATTCGTTTTCATTGACTAATTATCAAAAGTTTGTCACGTTGATACTAAAAATTGTACAGAGTTGCCAGCATAAAATAAAACAAAGTTACCCATGATTTAAACGTCAATACACTTCTTTGTCTCATCTGCATCAGTTTAAATTTGGTGCAGTTGGTTGAGCATGAGATTGTGGATTCGAAGACTCAAGGTTCGAGTCCTGGAATAGGATTTTTTTGCGTCTCGTTCCAGCTATAAGTTGATGAAACTACGCACTGCATCTCATTGCAATTTGGCATAATAGCATTGTTTCGGAACCGTAGAGTGCATAGTAAGAATGAAGTTTCCCTTCATCGTGTAGTTGTGCTGATTTATGGGTACATAGATAACAAGTAAGCTTCACCCACAGTTGTCTGTAAAATGTTGCATCCAGAAGCAGTTCCATCATCGTATTGAATTGTTTTAGCTAAATTGATCATTATCAAACAGATACTCAATATTTCGCCCAGCTGATCTCGTCGACACGATTTATTGTTAACAAGTATAAACTAAATATCTAGCTAGTCCTGGAATGTGCTTAATTGGTAGGTCCCGATCATTATTCTTTGGGAGGTTGCGTGTAAGTCATGGCAGATTCATCATCCTAACTGCTACAAAAAAAGAAAAAATAGTTTATCATGTATTTGAACTTGAACCTGGGACCTTCTGATCCGCAAGCTCGAGCCTTACCATCTGCACAATTTCTGATGTTTAAATCAAAAGACATTAGAATACGATGGCATGACGTCTTAATCATGGGTAACTTTGTTTTAATTCGTGCTGGTAACTCTGTGCGATTTTTAGTGTCAACGTGATATACTTTTGATAATTAGTCAATGAAAACGAATTCCTACACAAAAACGATGTATGGACGAAATGTTCGTTATACAAAGGAGTAATCGCTAATTAATTTAGTCACCTAAAACAATGTAAAATTACATGACTTTTATATGTAAAATCGTAAAAATATCGTGTTTTGTTGTGATTTTTTAACTAAAATTGTTGAATAACTTCGAAATACGTAATTTAAACACCGTAGTGTGTTCGGCAAAGTTGTAGAGTATTGTTCTAACTATATCTTAACGGTATCTCCGGCATCTTTTCGGAGCAATTTTGTGAATTTCTGAGTAAATTTCTGTGAAAACGGCTAAAAAAACACAAAATCGATTTGATACACCTTTAAATCTTCATCAATTTGGCCCAATTTTGGACTGAAGACTTGGTCTTACATGTGGATTGATAATTTGATGTGTCACGGAGAATCGGAGAAAAAAAGTTTCAAAGTGAACAGGTCTAATATCCATGGCCCATGGGCGAGAAGGTGTGAAATGGAATCCGTTGAATTGTATTGATTTGATGACTTAATTACCTTGTCTTTGCGTTTCGTGGGTTCACGTTTTCAGGTACTTTTACGCATTTTTTTCATAAATTGCTTTTTTGTCCAAAACCCTGTACGGTAATTATTACCTTAAAGTCAGCCATATAGTGAATGTATCTATGAATGTCGTGATACTAGTGTCCAGCGCACCTGATCTTTTTATTTGAAGCTTATTACAAGAGAGCAAGAACAGAATAATAAAAAGCTTTTGTTTTTTAAAACTTGCTTCTTGAGATTTGTGCGTCTGAAGTACTGATGCACTGTTGAAGCGGGATTTCAAGACGTTTGTCCTTAACCCTCCTAAGACGTTATGCTAGGCGCACCACGAAGGCGTAGTGTATGTTAATCGAGCCTGTATGGGTCATATTGACCCTACCCTAACATCCTACTAGGGTTAACATCATTTTCAAGCGTTACTCACCTCCAATCAGAACATCTTGGATGCGGTTTTCATGATTTACTTTATTTCACAAAAAAAAATTGTTTCGGCAAAAACGAAAAACATTTTCCACTATGAAAATAAAATTAGGAGATACCTTGATCCATATTCTTTATGTGTACGAAAACCGATTTTGAAAATATGGCTTCGTTGTTTAATTTAAAAATAAATCAAAAGCAAAAACAATGAGGATAATCTTCGAGTTTGTCTTAATGAATATCGTTACTTTCAATCATTTATGGGCATTTATTTCAAATAGCACTGCAGTAATAAATTGCTGCATATAAACTATTGCAAGTTTTAGTAGACACATTCATAAATTTCAATCATGTTTTTATAAAGTTGTTAAATAATTTTGGTATCACTGACACTATTATTACTATCGGAGTTTCAATTGTCATTTTCTGATCACTTTTTCATGTCTTCCAATTTGTTTTTTGTCAATTAATTCTATTGTCCTATTCGTCCTTTTGTTCATTCGACCTTTTGTCCATTCGACCTTTTGTCCATTCGACCTTTTGTCCATTACCCTTTGTCCATTCTACCTTTTGTCTATTCTACCGTTTGTCCATTCGACGTTGGGTCCCATTCGACCTTTTGTCCTTTCGACCTTTTGTCTGTTCGACTTTTTGTCATAGATGCTATCTATAAAACTTATCCTAATTACAAGTTGAATAATGTGTTTTAACCATTTTAAGTAAAATATTACAGTAAAAAGAACAACATTTTGGATTTTGACTTTATGCTACTTATAAGTAGTTGTATGACCAAATAATGTTTCGCTTCAAACTTAGCTCCGAGGATAAAACAAGTAAGAGCTGCCAGGAAGGAGAAAACATTCAGACTGCGCTTGCAGGTTACCCCAGATGGCTAGCAAAACCCTGCAGTCGGTCGGACTTGTTGTAGGAGCTTATCTCCCACCATATAAAAGATTCATAAGCATGTTTAGTATTCATTGTGATAAAGGCTGCTTCCGTTGCACTGCCCGTACGCTCTCCATTCACCAAACACCGTGATGCCGGCGTCGGAGTCTCGGCGGAACGCCAAGGAAAATATTTTTAATAATAGGGGTTTATCTCTTTTAAAAACTTACTTTATTCTGTTCGGGTCGTAATTATGTATGTGTGTCTTGCCACCCACCCACATAGATATTGCTTTCGGTGCTGCTGTTTCCAGGTTTAATGATGTCGTTGAAATCACATAAGAATGGCTTTGTTGTATATAACGGAACCATACAGTCTAGAGCTGCCGGTGTAATACGATCCCATAAAATGTTATATTCTACTTCTCGTCATATCGACGACACGCTACCATACTGGCGAACAAGGGAGGCTATTTGCGAGTTCAGCAGGAGATAATGGTTCGTAATTTAATGAAGAAATTAAAACAGCGACCTCATCGTAGCGAGAAAACTTTTATCTCTTCTGCCCTTTAGGGTGTGCGACTGTGGAATTGAGAATAAACAATTCAAATAAATAAAATCGATGCCTTTTTTACTCAAGTGATTCGTTTCTAAATTCAGCTAAATCTACAATACATTACCCAGATATGGTGCACTCAAGGTTCCGTTGAATAACTCTGCTAAAATGATAGCAAAGTGATTGCTCTCAATTTGCTGGGATGAACCTAATGTAATTTTAAATTATCGCGCACCCTAATCCTATCACCGATTTCATTCTAGTCTTCTCGGACGGTGAAAAATGAACCAACAAAAAACCGACAAGGATTTATGAATTCAATCCTGGCCTTTATGTTGCTGCCGTGGTTGTCTTGGAGCATGGACTAGTAACCGGGATGAACGTTATATTTATATAGGTATAGAAACATGTGTATAAACGCGGAATCCCATAGCCATCCACTAGTGGCCGTACCAGAAGTAGCGGAAGCAAGACTCTGTAGCAACGTAGACCAGAGTGTGGATGAAATTTATGATTTTCGGTAAGTTTCAGAACATATTTGATCATGGCGTTTATGCGCTTTATAATCGACAATTATGATGTTAGAAAATGAATATCGGTCCGGCAACCGTTGGTGTAGCAACGTGCACTGCTGAACGAGACCAATGGTAGATAAATAATTCAACAGTAAACTTGGGTACGGTATAGCATAGGTAATTAACGATTCGTCATGGGGATTTCAGGTAATGCTATAAAAAGAGACAACGCCCTACTTTCGTCAATTGCGAACCATAACAGCCATCCGAAAAACCAACAATCGCTGATCGCGCATGATCCTCATAATTTCTGCCTCCCCATCCATCCATCCCTGATTCATTGTCCTGGCTCAGTGGAAGGACAATGGAAAAACAAATATTCTTATCCTGTGAAAACGCCCACAGTTTGTTTTTCTAAATCTTGCTCCAAAACGGGTAGAAATCCATTACGGATATTTGTTTTTCACTAATTAGATGTCTGTTTATGACCTTGGATGGGTAAATTGGTCTGCTGCAAATCTCTCTCATTAATGCGTACAGTCTGTGAATGTAGAGTACCTATACAAATGAAATATACAGGGGATGGCCAAAATGTTTAGGATAGGCAACTTTTTTTTTCCCACAAAAAAAAAATCAACATGCTGTATCTTTTCATAGAGTGCATCAAAAAATCTCAAATTTTGACTGTTTGTCAACCTATTATATGTGCATCATTGGTACAAATTTGGGCTCGATTGATTAATATTTCGCGAAGTTAGAACCGTTCGGGTAAAACGCTATTTTTTAGACAACTCATTTTTGAACTGTCTTATCTCGAAAACCAGTGAACCGCATTGAATGATTTTTTTAACGTTTATCAACAATATATTGATACGTAATACGACGTTATAAAATGTTATATTTTCTCACGGCGAATTAAGTTATACCGGGTTGAAATTTTTACCCATATAGAGGAAAATAAGTCAAATTTACAATACCACACAAAAATTATTAAATGTGTTCTTCTTTCAATCTAAATAGGCTCTAATATATCTGATTAGAGATAATTTGAGAACAGAAGTGGATGTTTTTTTTAAGTTTAATCGACACAAACATTTCACAATTACGTTCATGGAATTTCTTTAATTATTTATCATAATACAGTCAAGATTCGATATACACGGTGGGTGGTACTTTACGCCCATCGCGATTTGTTGATTGCCTTACATCCATTTGAGCTCATTTTGTGTATGTACAGTAGGCTGCAGCTTATTTTTCAAAAGTTGTTGAAACCTTAAATTCGTAAGCTCTTTTGTTTTCGAGTAATAAAAAGGTGTTTTCACTTCAAGTGCCATAACTTCTTCAATTTTCAACCTATTTTAAATCTTTTTTTTATGAATGTCTCGCTTACAAAATTTCGAATAAATTTGTAGAACATCATTTTTTCCAAAATCACGTAAAATATGAGTTTTTAAATATTTAATTCATTTTTTCTTCCTTTTACGAAAAAAAAATGACTTTGGAACCCGATAACTTTTTAACCGCTTGACCGATTTAAAATCTTTTGGCGTGCTTTTGTACAGGGGATAGACAAAATGATCGGGACAGGCAAAATTGTCACTTTTCAAAAAGTGTCCAATTAGCTGTAACTTTTCGAAAAGTGCATCAAATATTCTCATTTTTTTACTGTAAGTTGATCAACTAGTTGCGTATCAAAATTTGAAAAGGTTGCGCTATTCTGCACGAAGTTATAAGCATTTTAGAAAAAGGTAGAATTATCCGATAGCCAACTTTTAGCTGTTTTATCTCCGGATTCAATGAACCGAATGCAATGAAATTTTGTCCATTTATGACTTATATAATAAGCTCTGAAAAACGTTTGATTCAACTTTAAATTATTAACAAGAGGAAAAGTTATAGCGATTTCATTAATTTTATGATTTTTTAGTAAATTGGTCTATTTTTAATATGCATCCCATTACTTTTTCAATGAATTGCCGCATATGTTGTTACTTTTCTTTAAAACATATCTATATTCTAGACAATCAGAGGGAATTTAAATGAACTATAATTAGCATTTTGAATTTTGAAACGATGTTCAAATTTAAGAAAATTGTGTGTTTTATGAGAAAAATAATCTAATTGTTATAATTTTCGTCCGTGTCAAGAATTTTAAGTTATATCAAAAGTTTTTCAAAGCTCATTATATAAGTCATAAATGGTCAAAATTTCATTGCATTCGGTTCATTGAATCCAGAGATATAACAGTTCAAAATTGGCTATCGTATAGTTATACCTTTTTTTAGAATTTATTTAATTTCGTGCAGAATACCCAAGTAACCAAGGTGCTGAAGCCTTATTGCATGCAGATATACGGTGTACTTAGAGCAATCATTACTTTACATGCAAACTTAAAGTTGATTTAAAGTGGAAATGGGCAATTATGCGACTGCTTCAAGATTATACCAGTATAATCCTAATTTGATTCTATAATTGCCCACTTCCACTTTAAATCAACCTTAAGTTTGCATGTAAAGTAATGATTGCACTAAATACACCGTATATCTGCATGCAATAAGGCTTCAGCACTGTGGTTACTTGGGTAGTTCGATCTTTTCCAAATTTTGTCCACGGATACACAAATAGTTAATCAACTTACAGTAAAAATTTGAGAATATTCGATGCACTTTTCGAAAAGTTACAGCTATTTGAAACTTTTCTTAGAAGGGGAAATTTTGCCTGTCCCGATCATTTTGTCTATCCCCTGTAGACATTTTTGTTGCCTGAGAATGCTGGGAATAAACTGTACCTTTAAAGAATGGTATCAACATGAATAAATATCAAAAACTGTTCAGAAACAAGTATTTTACATGAAAAAAGAGAGTTTTGGCAAAATTTTAATAGTTTTCATGCTTAATTTTGGGCTAAAACTGAAAATTTTATTCTAAACTAGCTGTACCCGGCAAACTCTGTCTTGCCTACTGCGTTTTTAGACGTTTAAAGTTTCTAGCCAACACCAATTCCCCGGTCAAAATGTATGGAAGATCAATTTTCAAAAACTCTCAATTTTTCCATGCTTTTTGTCTCATAAACCTTCCTTGGGTGGAAACTCACAGAACAAAACTTAGACGACTAAAATTGGACCTTCCGTTCGCAAGTTATGCGCGGTCCCACTAGACCTGTGCGCCGCCGCGCCACGCCGCCGCACAGTGGGATCATTCTGCAAAAAGACGATCAAAACCTCTAAGAGCCGTTAGATGACATTTTGGCATATAGGTGTCTTTGGAAGATGTGTTCAGAAATATCGTCTCTATTTTTATGCATACTCACTGTATGGTAAAACTGTAGGGTGAACCCGAGCAAAAAAATATTTTTTCAAAATAATTTTTTAGAGGGTAGATGTCTTCAGCAAAGTTGTAGAACAAGTAATTTACAGTATCTTTGCTGAAGACACTATATAGCTTGGACTTCATTTTTTGGGAGAAAATATGAAAGTTTGAAAAACAACCTCAAAATCAGTTTTTTGAACTTTTCCATGATTATATCGTAAAATTTCAACGTAATATGTTCTACAAGTTTGTAGATACTACTAGAATACACTATCTTGCCGAAGACACCAACTCTGTAAAATTGAAAATTGCTCCAGTAAACCATTTTTTTTGAAAAATTTTCACTATTTTCACTATTGAATATTTTTTGCATAGGCACTTTTTGGCAGCCGTGCTATCAAAATTTCAATGCTTTATCATGTCCAGAATAGACCAAAAGTGACTTAACAATCGGGTCTGATAAGGCACTTTGATTTCTGGTGCTATTTTCATAGTCATTTTTTCAAAGAAAATATTCACAAATTTCATACAAATCAATTAATACAAACTGAAAACTCACGAAAACTTTTCGACATTAATATTTGTTAATCCAAATAGTATTCTTGTTGAAATAGTCTACATTTCTAACACTGTGGTTGACTTTACATTGAATATACGACAAAAAATATCGCTTTTTAAATTTTTAGATGAGTTTTAATACCAATTTAAAACTGTGTTTTTTTTTATCTAATTTTTTATTGTAATTCTCAATGCATTTGTTTATGTTAAAATACATACATTAATCAATCAACTAAAACAATGATAACATTTTTTTTTCATTTGCTATGTTAACATTATAACTTCGGTTAAAAAACTAAAAAGGCGAAAATATAATGAATGCCTCTACAAGTTTTGTGTTGAAAATAAAAAAAATAAAATAAAACGAGTGAAACATTGTTACATCACATTGAAATAGCCAGTATCTGTTAGAGATATTCTAGGTTGTAAATCTTACGTCATGATGAAAAATTTTCACAGATATTTTATTGAAATTGGTTATGCTGTTTGATACTCTTAAAAATTTATTTTTTCCATTTTTCAAGAACTGCGTCCGTTAGGTCGATTCCTGTCCATGATTTTCAAAATTCCTTCGTCGTAGACATATTACCTTGGGTAATCCCTTGACAAATCCGCATCAAGATCACGCCTCGATTATGGATACTTTTCCGGAGGAGCCTTTAGTTTTAAGTTTATAATATAACGATTTTTTGAAAAGATAAAAAGGTTTTGTGTCTTTTTGAGAAAGATTTCGTAGATAAGGAAATCACTCAAAGAGGCTTTTCCCTCTTTCAAAATTTGAGGTTCAAAATAAATTACACTAGCAGTTGAAAAAGTCTACATTTATTTAACTTATTTTTTTTTGTTCAGAATTACTACTTGGATGAGCTAAAAATAATATCGAAAGGTTGTATGAGACTTGTGAATATTTTCTTTGAAAATACTATTAAAAAGCTTCAGATATCAAAGTGCCTTATCAGACCCGATTGTTAAGTCACTTTTGGTTTATTCTGGACATGATAAAGCATTGAAATTTTGATAGCACTGCTGCCAAAAAGTGCCTATTCAAAAAATATTCAATAGTGAAAATAGTGAAAAAATTTCAAAAAAATTGGTTTACTGGAGCAATTTTCAATTTTACAGAGTTGGTGTCTTCGGCAAGATAGTGTATTCCAGTAGTACCTACAAACTTGTAGAACAAATCTCGTTGAAATTTTACGATATAATCATGGAAAAGTTCAAAAAACTGATTTGAGGTTGTTTTTTAAACTTTCATATTTTCTCCCTAAAAATGAAGTCCAAGCTATATGGTGTCTTGAGCAAAGTTACTTGAAATTACTTGTTCTACAACTTTGCTGAAGACATCTACCCTCTAAAAAAATATTTTGAAAAAATATTTTTTTGCTCGGGTTTACCCTACAATTTTACCATACAGTGAATGTGCATAAAAATAGAGACGATATTTCTGAACATATCTTCCAAAGACACCTATATGCTAAAATGTCATCTAACGGCTCTTAGAGGTTTTGATCGTCTTTTTTCAGAATGATCCCACTGTGCGCCGCCGCCGACACTTTTTGTCCCACGCCGACGCCGACCGAGGTATCGGCGGCGCGCCATACGCCGCTTTTTGTCACGCCGCCGATTTTCATTTTTCGCGCCGGTGATCAGTGTACGAACAAAATTAAGTTTATATAAAGTTAAGATAAAAAAAAATCTCACGATCACTATCATAAGAGTTTGATTACAATAACTGATTTCTCAACTCTTATAACACACATTCACATCTCTTCAGAAGTTTCTTCAGAGAATCTTCCAGAAGGATTCAGTGATGCCTTCTGGAGATCCACCTAGGGTTCCTCCAGAAAAATCTTCAGGTATGCTCCAGGATGATTTTTTTTCTGAAGATCTCTCATGAAAATCTCGACAGAAGTACTTTCAAAAATTATTTCAGGAGAATTTAGGGATGCCTACTAGAGTCACCCCAACTAACAATCACTCATTTAACAGGCACCATTATGACGAATTAATTCAGCATAATGTTGAATAACATTTGAATTATTTTCACTTACAACCTATGTTCGGGTTTTGTTCACACAAATTTGGAGAAGTTATAAAGCATCATGTTGTGCACCAACTTATTTTGTTGTTGTTAAAAGCGTTTAACAAATATACAGGAAAGCTGTTATTAAACTTTGGCAAAAATGACTGAAAATAAATAAAATGCAAAAATGTTGAACTCTCACGAGAGTAATAAGTTACTCTCATGTTGAGAACAACTATTATGTACATCAGAGATTCATCCAGAAGATCCTTCAGGAATTCTCACAGGAGATCCTTCAGAGATTAGTCTAAGAGTATCTTCAGGAATTTCTACAAGAGTTTCTCTAGGATCTAGGCCAGGAGTTTTCTCAGAGATTCCTCCAAGAGATCCATCAGAAATTCCTGGAATTTGTTCAAGAATCCCTCCTGAAAATCCTTCGGCAATTCCTCTTGGAATTACTCCAGGATGCCTCAAGAAAAATTTGCAGAGATTCTTTCAGGAGTTTTTCAAGGATTACTCCAGAATTTCCTTCGGTGATCTCTCCAGGAGTTCGCTCAGGTGTTTCCCTAATAGCTCCAGGAGAATTCAGGGATGCCTCCATGTGTTCATTAGGATTTCATTCAAAAGATCCTGTTACGTACAGTATTAATTAGTTGTAGTTAGACCGACATAAGACTCACTGATCGAACCTTGTCAGATTGAGCAGAGCATGAGTACCGCAGAAACAGCTTCTCTGTTGCGCACCGCAGACCGATAGCAGTGTAGGTCGTGCAGGTAGTCCCCGATCCTCGGCTTTTGAGTGCCACCGATCGCGCTGTTCAACAGCAGCACAGAAAGATCAATTCAGTCTTCTCCCGTACGTCGGTCGCGCCGGCAAGAATAAATTTATATACAGTCCGCTATAGTCCATTGTGTTAATTTCGTTTGTTTAACAAATCGCCAGTAGTGCAAAACCGAGTGTTTTAAAACCGCAGTCCGAAACGCATTATTCCGCGAGTGAACCGTGGGTGTGACTATCCGGCCAGTGAAGTTTGTTTTAATTCGTAACATTTTCTGGTCCTTCGAACCGGATAGGGCCAATCCGCGGGACCACGTTTTTGTGAATAGTGCGGCGTGGCTTGGGTGCATTGTACTGCACACCCATTGTCCGTTGGTCGAAATTGTGCTCGATCGATGAACTTTCAATCGGAGCCAAAATCTGCGCGCGCGTGTGCAAGTGATGCTGCCGACTTGGGGCAGCGAAGAAAAAGTGCTTTGATTGCTGAATCCCCTGAATGAGAATTGGATTCCTCCTGTGCTGCTGGAAGCTGAATTTCCTGTGTGACCCGGTTATTCTACTTGTTGCTGAGACCGCCGTCCATCCGTTGGCTGTTTATTGGATTTCTGGATGCTGTTTGCCGTCGTCCTGTTCCCCCTTGGAGCAGTTACATCCCGCGCCTAGGATTCAGATAAGTAGCCAGTGTGTGTGTGTGGTTGAGGTGGCTCAGGATAGCGTGGTCTGCATGTGACGCAATCCAGCCGATAGCGCTTTGTTCTGTTGCGTTTAGCAAGCGCTCTGTTACCGTACTGTGGTGCGAGTTTGGACAAATTTGAATATTCTTGTGGAGGATGTTTTTTGAGTTCTCCGGTTGATAATTTGATTTTGGCACAATTGCGATTTGCCGTTTGGATAATTCCCACAATTAGTGGTTGATAATTGAGCTTTCTGTCAGTTCTGTCAATTCGTTCCGCTTGAGGTCTCGGTATCGGTTTTCTGTTCTAGTGAAATGTGATAGTGGTGAATTATCAACGATGACGAAGTCCAGTTTAAGGCAGTTGGTGAAAGAAGAACACCAATTGCAGTCAGCGTTGGAGAATGTGCAAAAGTTTGTGGATAATTTCGACGAAACTCGTGATCAAGATGTGGTTGAATTTCGTTTAGTGAAGCTAGATGACATTTTCGACCGCTTCTGTGCAGTTAGAGTGAAGATTGATGTGCTTCTAGACGAAACTGGTGAAGACTATGAAAGTGCTGGTGATGAAGAAGGTGCTGGTAGTGTGAAGTCCATTCCTACCCGCACTGACAGTGTTCGTACCTACCAAGATTTCGAGAATTCGTACTTTCGACTGAAGTCAGCACTGCTTGCAAAACGGCCCAGAACCCAACTAGGAGTTTTGGAGTGTCAACCTGCGGTCGTAGGTGTTCAGCCATCACGATTGAAGTACCCAGAATTGAAGTTACCGTCGTTTTCCGGAAAGCTGCAGGACTGGATCAACTTTCGCGATAATTTCCGATCGCTGATTCACGACAACGCAGAGCTGAGTCCCATCGACAAGTTTAATTACTTGCGTGCTTCGTTGAGAGATGATGCGCTACTGCAGATCAACCAAGTTCAAGTGAGCGCTGCATCGTACCCTATTGCCTGGGGAATCCTCGAATCGAGGTATGAAAATCATAAGCTGATAGCTCATGAGCACCTGAAAGCGCTGTTTGCAGTTCCGTCAATGAAGTCGGAGTCTTTCGAAGCACTGAACGTTGGCCTAACGACGTTCAAGGTCAATCTACAGCAGTTGGAGAAGCTTGGAGAAAACACCAACAATTGGAGCACTCTTCTGGCGTTCATGCTATCGCAGAAACTAGATACCGCTACGCTCCGCCAATGGGAGACTCATCATGGGTCCAAGGACATCCCGCGATATGACGCCTTGCTAGACTTTCTGGATAAGCATTGCGCGATTCTGCAGTCTACTTCGACACGGAGTGGATTCGAGCAAAAACGTCCGTTCAAGAGCTCAGCTGTTCACACTCTAGTGCCATCCGCTACCAGCAGTTGTCAAATCTGTAATGGTGGACAGCATAGCGTTGAGCAGTGTCGTCGCTTCAGCAAGATGCGAGTGGTGGACAGAAAGCTGGCGATTCGAAGACTTGGGCTCTGTCTGAATTGCTTATCTTCCGGACACTTCGTGGCAGATTGTTCCAGACGTACGTGTTCCAAGTGTGGTCAACGTCATCATTACTTGCTGCATCCGTATTCTCCACCCACTTCTACCCCTCAGAATCCGACTCCGAATACCCCGAACAGGCCTCAAGCCGCGAACGCGAACACAAATGCTCAAACACAGTCTCAAGGACATCAATCGCAATCGAATTCTCAAGGCCAATCCCGGATGAATAATACTCAAACAAATCCACAAACACCTCCCGTCCAAAACACTTCTCCGCCACATACACGACAGTCACCTCCCACAAATACACCGACTACTTCTCACCACACTGCTACTTCACACAACATTCGAAGTCAGCGAACTACTACACTTCTGTCAACCGCGCTCGTGAAGCTCGCCGATCGCTTCGGAAACACAGTCATTGCTCGTGCGTTGCTGGATAACGGTTCGCAGATATGTATGATCACGGAGAACCTGTCTCAGCGGTTGAACTTCAAGCGCTTCCATGAAAACCTACCGGTGAATGGTGTTGGCGGTGCTTCATCGGTGTCCAAACAGTCAGTGTTGGCGAGAATCCTGTCGCGTTGTTCGTCGTTCGAAACTGAAGAAGTGAAATTCTACGTGCTGCCTCGGATAACGTTGAATCTGCCGCAGCAAAGCTTCGACATCAGTACTTGGAAGCTGCCGTCCGACATCTGTTTCGCTGATCCAGGCTTCCGTAGATGCAATCCTTGGCGTGTCTGTTTTCTACGATTTGCTGATGGGAGAGCAGAAAAGGCTCTCGGAATCTGGTCCGATATTGTGCAACACAAAACTCGGATGGATAGTGGCCGGAGAGATTCCAGAAACTCCTGTCACAACCCTCAGTGCAGTCACCGCTTCAGTTTCCACGGAAGAGATCCACGAGCAGCTAGCCCGCTTTTGGGAACTGGAATCCTGTAGAACGAAGAGCTGTCTTTCCATCGAGGAGTCTACGTGCGAGTCGATCTTCGAGCAGACAACGACGAGAGATCCTGATGGCAAGTTTCGGGTAGTACTACCGAAGAAGGATTACGTGTTGAAGCAGTTAGGCGAATCTAAGGCGATTGCTACCAAGCGGTTCATGGGACTAGAACGTCGCTTGAACGCGAACCCGGAGATGAAGGCTCTGTACACAGAATTTATCCACGAGTACCTGCTGATGGGTCACATGCGAGAAGTTCGTGATGACGAGGAAGAGCCGAAACACAGCTACTATTTGCCACATCATGCAGTCCTGAAACCTGACAGTACCACGACGAAGCTCAGAGTAGTGTTCGATGCGTCATGTGCTACAGACACAGGAGTTTCCCTGAACGATACTCTGATGGTGGGACCGGTGGTACAGAGTGACCTCTTGTCCGTTCTGATTCGCTTCCGACTCCAACAGTATGCGATCGTCGCTGATGTGGAGAAGATGTATCGCATGATCAACGTAGTCGAAGAGGATCAACCGCTGCAGAGGATTCTTTGGCGAGAGTCCGTAGATGAGCCACTCCGAACGTACCAGCTGACGACCGTGACCTACGGTACTTCTGCCGCACCGTATCTAGCAACACGGAGCTTGAAGAGATGCGCAGAGGAGGGAGAGCAGACGAATCCACCCGCAGCCAAAGTCATCAAGAAGGATTTCTACGTTGACGATATGTTAACTGGAGCGAAGTCTGTGAAGGAAGGAATACGGCTTTGTAAGGATGTCCTGTCGCTACTTGGTTCCTTTGGTTTCAACCTCCGAAAGTGGCATTCCAACCAGCCTGCGATCCTGAAGAGCATTCCACGTCACCTGCGTGACGAGCGAGAGCTGCTAGATATTGACGCGACAGCTACAGTAAAGACCCTCGGCTTAACCTGGGAACCGGCGACAGACTTGTACTGGTTCAAAACACCTCGCTGGAGCCCGAAGCTTCCAGTGACACAGCGTATCGTACTGTCTGATTCCGCACGTTTATTCGATCCGTATGGTCTTGTAGGGCCAGTGATCGTGCAGGCGAAGATGTTTCTCCAAGAACTTTGGAAACGGAAGTATTCTTGGGACGAACCGTTGAGCGCAAATCTGCAATCACAGTGGCTCGAGTTCAGAACGAACTTGGATCGAATCGATGCAGTTTCCGTACCCCGCTGGATCGCATTCAGCGATAATGTGATATCATGCGAACTACACGGATTCTGTGACGCCTCAGAAAAGCGTACGGAGCAGCAATATACCTACGTTGCGTTGCACAAGACGGAACAGTTACAGTTCGGCTGGTGATGGCTAAGTCCAAGGTAGCTCCATTGGAAGACTTGAGCAAAAAGAAGAAAAGGCAGTCGATACCCCGATTGGAGTTGTCTTCAGCCCTGCTATTGGCGCACTTGTACGAGACAGTAGCAGAAAGTATTCAGATCCCAGCGAAGACGTTCTTCTGGACCGACTCGACTATCGTGAAGTGTTGGCTTTGTTCCCATCCGTCCAGATGGCAAGCGTTCGTCTCCAACAGAGTGTCAGAGATTCAGCATATCACTCGAGAAGGCGTTTGGAACCACGTGCCTGGCGTCGAGAACCCGGCAGATGTAATATCTCGAGGTGTAACACCGCTGCAGCTTGCCGAATGTTCAATCTGGTGGAATGGACCGACCTGGCTCCAAGAAGACCCGAGTGCTTGGCCGAAGATGAGTAGCAGTTCAGAACAACAGTATGATTCAGTAACGTTGGAGGAAAAACCGCTAGTGACAGCAGCGCTGCAGATGCTACCGCCCAGTGAGATCTTCACCCGCTATTCGTCTTTGATGAAGCTAGTTCGATCAACTGCCTGGACACTTCGTTTTGCCAACAACTGCAGAACTGGAAATCGAGCCTGCAGACGAAGTGGAGTCCTGAACGCGAAAGAACACGAAGAAGCTCTGATCGCATTAGTGAAGCTGGCGCAGTCGGAGTGTTTCCCAGTGGAATTGGCAGATCTAGCAGCGAAGGGGCAAGTGAAACCCAGTTCGAGATTGCATACGAAGGATCCGTGTCTGCGAGATGGATTAATACGTGTTGGCGGAAGACTTCGCCATGCTCCAGTGTCGTTCAGCAGAAAGCATCCGATTATGCTGGAGAGTAATCATCCACTGACAAAGCTGATAATGGTTGACTACCATCACAGACTGCTCCACGGAGGAGCGCAGCTGATGCTATCCTGTATGAAGGAGAAATTCTGGCCGCTATCAGGAAGGAACCTAGCACGGAAGGTAATGCACGAATGCGTAACCTGCTTCAGAGCTCGTCCACGAGCCCACGAACAGTTGATGGGAGACCTGCCCATGGAACGAGTGACTCCTGCTCCAGTTTTCCTTCGCGTCGAAGTCGACTACTGTGGTCCATTCAATGTTCGTCAAGCGTCTCGTAAGGCAGCAAAAATCAAATGCTACCTGTGCGTGTTCGTCTGCCTGGTAGTGAAGGCGGTTCACATAGAGATGGTAGCAGATCTCACTACGGAGGCGTTCATGGCGGCACTGAGACGATTCGTGTCGCGGCGTGGGAAGCCAGAAGTGATCTTCTGTGATAATGCTACGAACTTCGTAGGAGCGCGTCGAGAAATCAGCGAATTGCAAAGGTTATTCCGAGCAGAACAGTTCCAAAACGCAGTTGTGACGGAAGCAGCCAGCAACTCGATTGAGTTCAAGTTCATTCCCGCCAAATCGCCGAACTTCTGCGGATTATGGGAAGCGGCCGTGAAGTCCCTGAAAGGCCACATGCGCAGAGTGATAGGGAACACCGTACTCCGTCCGGATGAAATGTTAACTGTTGTGACGCAGATCGAAGCCTGTCTGAATTCGAGACCGATCACTCCAATTAGCAACGACCATCGAGACCTGGAAGCATTGACCCCCGGACACTTTTTGGTGCAGCGTCCGCTAACAGCGATTCCGGAACCGAGTCTGGAGGACATCCCGGAGAATCGACTGAGCAGATGGCGCTTGGTTCAGCGTTACAGTCAGATGCTTTGGAAGCGATGGTCTACGGACTATTTGTCAGATCTCCACAACCGTAACAAGTGGACGCGAAGAAGGGATAATCTGCATATCGGAACAATGGTGTTACTGAAGGAAGATAAGCTACCGCCGCTGCAGTGGCAGCTTGGACGCGTGATAGAGATTCACCCAGGAGCAGATGGTATCATCAGGGTGGTTACCGTTCGCACGCAGCAAGGATCATTCCGTCGAGGAATCCAGAAGATATGTATTCTTCCGATTCAGCACAACCAACCGCAGGTCGAGGAAGCACATTAGTTTAGCATCAGTACATCAGCCCGCCAAGTAGATTAAGTATTTCCGCCCCCGTTGGGGCACTTTAGGCAGCAGGCGGCACACATTTCGCCGTTGATGTCTGGGGGCGACCCTCAAGTTACGTTCATCCTGTTTTCGTTTTTTGTTGGAACCTACCGCTTTGCTTTCCATCGCTAGGGATGTGAACATCAACTGTCTCCACTGTCGTCGCCGCAGCCCAGACGATCCATTTGATGTGATGCTTCTACCGTTCCTGTTACCTGCTCAGACATCCATCAGGCTAAGTACGCCCCCATAAGGGGCAACTGTCGGCATTTCGCGGTGCTTTATTACCGCTACGCCACGGGGGCGACGTATAAGTTACGTTGATCCGCTTTAGTGTTTCTTCTGGATCCCAATCGCCTCGTATCTTCAACAGATCATCGGAATCTTCGCTCATCGCTAGTCATCAGTGTTCCCTAGCCCGAGAGAGATGCCCGGACACCCATTCAATGTACAGTCCAGCGTTTTCATCAGCTCATCGTGCCAGCAGCTAGGAGCTGCGCTTCAACTAAGTATTCATTGCCCCCACGGGGCAACTTTGGCAAGCTATTGGACATTCCGTCCGTTTATCGCCAGGGGGCCGACCGTTAAGTTACGTGTCTCCTCTGTAAGCCCGTGTCTCGGATTACAGCCGTATTTATCTTCGACAGGCATCGAACCGTCAGATACCGCAGTCGCCAGTGGCAAGTTCCAATTCTACCGGACGTATGACATCAGTGCACGGATTCATCGTCTACGTGATGCGGACGTCGTCATCAGTGACCAGCCATAGGAGGAGCAACCGATCCTGTCCAGTCAATGTACAATCGCATATGTATAAAGTGTAAGAGTAAGCGACGAGATCGTCGAGCCGTTGTAACGAAGAGTCGAATTGTTTGTTCATTGTTCAATTGTACTAGTTAGATTATCGTTCAAGTTTGTTTGTGTTGAGTTAACTCAAGGCCGCCGGCATGTTACGTACAGTATTAATTAGTTATAGTTAGACCGACATAAGACTCACTGATCGAACCTTGTCAGATTGAGCAGAGCATGAGTACCGCAGAAACAGCTTCTCTGTTGCGCACCGCAGACCGATAGCAGTGTAGGTCGTGCAGGTAGTCCCCGATCCTCGGCTTTTGAGTGCCACCGATCGCGCTGTTCAACAGCAGCACAGAAAGATCAATTCAGTCTTCTCCCGTACGTCGGTCGCGCCGGCAAGAATAAATTTATATACAGTCCGCTATAGTCCATTGTGTTAATTTCGTTTGTTTAACAAATCGCCAGTAGTGCAAAACCGAGTGTTTTAAAACCGCAGTCCGAAACGCATTATTCCGCGAGTGAACCGTGGGTGTGACTATCCGGCCAGTGAAGTTTGTTTTAATTCGTAACAGATCCCTAAGCTGCTATTTCAACGGGAGTTCGTTCAGGTATCCTTCTAGAAGTCCCTTTAAATATTCTATCAGAAGGATTCATAAATACCACCTGAAGATCCATCAAGAATCCCGTGAGAAGATTCTTCAAGAATTTTTGCAGGAGGTCTTTAGAAATTAGATAAGGAGTTCCTGCAGGGATTCCTTCTGAAGAACCATTAGCAATTCTTACAGCAGTTCTTTCCAGGAGTTCCATCAGAGAATCCTCCAGGAGTTTCAGGGATTCTTGCAGATGCTTCTTCGGAGATTCCTGCTGAATTTCTTCAGGGATTCTTACAGAAGTTCCTTCAGAAATCATTACAGAAGTTCCTTCAGAGAATCTCATACAAAGATCCAAAGATACCGCCAGGAGAACTCAGGGATTACCCCAGCAGTTTATACAGCGATTCCTTCCAAGATTTCTTCGTGATATCCTTAAGGCATTGTTCGAGAAGTTCTTCCAGGGATCGCTCCTGGGGTTCTTTCAATTTAAAGATTGAGATTGAGAATTTTTTCAGAAAGACTCACGGATGCTTGCAGCAGTTACATCAGAGATTTCTCCAAAAGCTCATTCAGGAATTCCTACAGGAGTTCCTTCAGGGAATCTTGTAGGAGTTCCTTCAGGGAGTCTTGTAGGAGTTCCTTCAATAAGTTCCTTAGGATAACAATCAGGCATATCTCCAGGATATTCTGAGTGATCTTTCATAGAGTTTCTACAAAAAATCTTCAAGTATTTCCTTCTAAAATTCTTTAGAGAATACCTCCTACAAATTCTTCCCCCTACCCAGAAAGATCCGCTGAAAATCTTTCGAGGATTCCGCCTGGAAATCCTGTGGATATTCCTACCGGAATTCCTTCGAGCATTCCCCAGGAATCCCTGCAGGGATTTCTCCTGTAATTTCTTCGGGGATTCCTCCTAGACTTCCTTCAGGGGTTCCCCAGGAATTCCTTCGAAGATTCCTTCGAAGATTCCTCCTGGCTTTTTCCTGTAATTCTTTCGGGGATCCCTCTTGGAATTCCTCCGGAGATTCTTCCTAGATTTTCTTTCAGGGTATCCTCCTTGACTTTCTTCGATGATTCCTCATTAAATTTTTTCGGGGATTTCTTCTAATCTTCCGTCAAATTTCTTTGGTGGTTCCTCTTAGAATTCTTTCGGAGAATCCACCAGGATTCCTCATGGAATATCTTCTGCACTTCATTTAGGGATTCCTCTTGGGTTTCCTTAGGGCATTCATCGTAGAATTCATTCAGCAATGTCTTCTGGAATTCCTTTGGGGATTCTTTTTGGAATTTCTTCGGGTATTCCTCCCAGACATCCTTCATAGATTCCTCCTGAAATTCTTTCAGGGCTTTCTCTTGATATTTTTACGTGGATTTCTCCTGAAATTTCTCCGGGGTTTCCTCCTGGAATTACTTTGATGATTGCTCTTAGAATTTCTTCGGAAATTCTTCCTGGATTTGCTTCAGTGATTCCTCATGAAATTCCTTCAGGAGTCCTTCTGCAATTCCTTTGGGATTTCTTTCTGGAATTGTTTCAATGATTTCTCCTAGAATTCCTTCAGGGATTCATCATGGAATTCCTTGGGAGATTTTTTCTGGACTTCCTATGGGAATTCCTCTTAATAATCCTTCGAGTATTCTGCTTGGAAATCCTTCGAAGATTTCTCCCAGTTTTCCTTTATGAGTTCCCTCCCGGGATTACTGCAGGGATTTCTCCTTTCATTTCTTCGGGGATTTCTCCAGGAATTCTTCCAGGAATCCCGTCACATATTCCTGCTGGACCTCCTTCAGGGATTTCTCTTGGACTTCCTTCGGGGATTCCTCCTGGAATTAATTCGAAGATTCCTTCATAAATTCCTACGTGAATTCCTTCCAGAGTTCCTTCGGGGATTTCTCCTGAAATTTCTTTGGGGATTCCTCCTGATATTCCGTCGGGGATTCCTCCTGAAATTTCTGCGGGAATTCCTCTTCGATTTTTTTCGGAGATATCTCCTGGAATTCTTTTGGAGGTTCCTTTTGAAATTCCTGCGGGATTTCCTCCTAGAATTATTTCAGGGGTTTCTCATGGAATTCCTACGAGGATCCCTCCTGGATATTTTTCGATGATACCTCCTAGAAATATTTTGAGGATTTCTTTTCGAATTTCTTAAAAAATAAAAATCTGAAATTTTTTTGGGGATTCCTCCTGGACTTCCTTCATCAAACCTCCTGAGATTTTTTCGGGGACTCCTCTTGATATTCCGTCGTGGATTCCTCCTGGAATTCCTTCGGGGATTCGCGATTCCTCATAGATTTCCTTCAGAGATTCTGCCTTTCATTCACTCAAAAAATCCTCATGGAATCACTCCTCCTGGAGTTCCTTCGGGATTCCCTTCTTGAATTTCTTCGGTGATTTCTAGAATTCCTTTGTGAATTTCTCCTGGTATTCTAAGAATCTTCCTAGAGCTCCTTCGAGGATTGCTTTTTGAATTACTTTGGAGATTCCTCTTCCACTTCCTATGGGGATTCGTCTTATTATTCCTTCGGTGTTTCCTTTTTGGAAGAATCCGCTTGTAATTCCTTCGGAGATTCCTCCCGGAGTTCCTTCTGAGGTGACCTCTGGGATTCCTGCAGGGATTTCTCCTGTATTTTCTTCGGGGATTCTTTCTAGACTTCTTTCGCGGATTCCTCCTAAAATTCATTCGGTGATTTCTCCTGATCGGGGATTACTCGTGGAATTCCTTTGGTGATTTCTCTTTTCTGGAATTCCTTCGGTATTCCTGCAGGGATTCCTCCTGAAATTTCTGCGGGAATTCCTCTTCGATTTTTTTCGGAGATAACTCCTGGAATTCTTTTGGAGGTTCCTTTTGAAATTCCTGCGGGATTTCCTCCTAGAATTATTTCAGGGGTTTCTCATGGAATTCCTACGAGGATCCCTCCTGGATATTTTTCGATGATACCTCCTAGAAATATTTTGAGGATTTCTTCTCGAATTTCTGAAAAAATAAAAATCTGAAATTTTTTGGGGATTCCTCCTGGACTTCCTTCATCAAATCCTCCTGAGATTTTTTCGGGGACTCCTCTTGATATTCCGTCGTGGATTCCTCCTGGAATTCCTTCGGGGATTCGTGATTCCTCATAGATTTCCTTCAGAGATTCTGCCTTTCATTCACTCAAAAAATCCTCATGGAATCACTCCTCCTGGAGTTCCTTCGGGATTCCCTTCTTGAATTTCTTCGGTGATTTCTAGAATTCCTTTGTGAATTTCTCCTGGTATTCTAAGAATCTTCCTAGAGCTCCTTCGAGGATTGCTTTTTGAATTTCTTTGGAGATTCCTCTTCCACTTCCTATGGGGATTCGTCTTATTATTCCTTCGGTGTTTCCTTTTTGGAAGAATCCGCTTGTAATTCCTTCGGAGATTCCTCCCGGAGTTCCTTCTGAGGTGACCTCTGGGATTCCTGCAGGGATTTCTCCTGTATTTTCTTCGGGGATTCTTTCTAGACTTCTTTCGCGGATTCCTCTTAAAATTCATTCGGTGATTTCTCCTGATCGGGGATTACTCGTGGAATTCCTTTGGTGATTTCTCTTTTCTGGAATTCCTTCGGTGATTCACCCTAGAATTCTTTTGAGAATATCTCCTAGAATTCTGTCGAGGATTTCTCTTGGAATTCTTTCGGGGATTGCTCCTAGAGTCATTTCTGGGATTCCTTTTAGAATTCCTTCGGGGGTTTCTTTTGAGCGGTTCTTCCTTCGGAGATTTCTCCTGATATTTTATTGGGGATTCCTTCTGGATTTCCTTCGGGATTCCATCTTGAAATTCCTAAGGTGATTCCTATTCGAATTTCTTCGCAGATTCCTTCTAGAATTCCTTCGGGGGTCCCTCACGAAATTCCTCCGGGGATTCCGTTTAGAATTCCTCCGGGAATTCGTCTTAGAATTCCTCCGGGGATTCGTCTTAGAATTCCTCCGGGGATTCTTCCTAGAATTCCTTCGGAGTTTCCTGCTGGAATACCTTATGGGATTCCTCCTGAAATTCCTCCAAAAATTCCTCATGAAATTCTTTCGGAAATTCCTCCTAGTATTCTCTCTGGGATTTCTGCTGGAATTCCTTCAGAGATTCCTTCTCAATATTTTTCGTTGATTCCTCCTTGAAATCCTTTGAAGATTCTCTCTTTAAATTCTTCAGAAATATCCGCTAGAATTCCGTCGGGGATTGCTCCTGGAGTTCCTTTGGAAATTCCTGCTGTAGTTTCCTAGGGATTCCTGCTTGAATTCATTATGGAATCCTCCTGGAATTTCTTTCGAAGATTCGTCCTGGATTCCTTCGGAAATTTCTCGAAAACTTCAATCAGGGATTTCTTCAGAATTTTCTGCAGAGATCTCTAAAAGAGAATCTTCAACCGCCAGAGATTCCTGCAGAAGTTTATGCAGGGTTTCATACAACAGTTCTTGCAGAGATTAGTCCAGAATTTTCCTCTTGGATTTCTTCATGAGTTTCTTTCCTAGGATTCCTTCTGAGATTCCTCCCTGAAACCATTCGAGGATTCCTTAGTGTAAATAGTGTGACTTTATTATCAAGTTTGACAGCTTCTGAAGATTCTGAGAAAACAAAAAAAAACTGTAGCAAAATCAATATTTCATTGCCCTTTATTTGCAATGGAGTAATGCAACGTTCATTACACGCAGGATACCGGTAATGTCTCAATATTCCGTTCCAATTATAAATATTTGTTAATCCTAATCCCGAAACAGCCGCGAGTACTTCGGCTTCCCAAACTAATATAGTATTAAGGCAGTTAAAAATTTGAAAAATGTAAACAACGTAAAAACAAAAATGTACAAATAATTTCGGCTCATTTATGCCCATCCCAACAAACATTGTAGCTGTACAGGAATGGAACAAAAATAACTCTTGAGCAAACTTTAGTTTAAGAAACTGTTATTCAAGTAGTTCTGTTTCTTGGGATGTGGCGTCCAAGCCTTCCAAATAAACGAATAAGTAAAAAAAATCGCAATAGGTCTAATCACGTAGTGACGAACCCGAACAGAAATAAAAAAGATATTAATTTTAACGTAATAGTTCATGTCATCAATGGTCATGATAAAGCTGAGACTACAAATTCAAGAGCGTAATGACAACTTTTTCGCTTTGCCAATATTTAAATTATGGTCAAATTTTGGTCACGCCGATTCACGCCGCCGCCGCCGCCGCCGAAGGCTGCCACCGGCGTGACGCCGATGACGCCGCCGCCGCCGGCCAAAAATGGCCCTCACGCCGCCGCCGAGCAAAATATATTCGGCGCACAGGTCTAGGTCCCACGTATGCCACTGAATTTTTATAGGGTACTAGCTGTACCCGGCAAACATTGTCTTGCCTACTACGATTTTTGACGTTTCAAGTTTCTATTCAAGACCAAGTTCCCGGTCACAAAATGTATGGAAAATCGATTTTCAAAAACTTTCAGTATTTCCATGTTTTTTGCCTCATAAACCTTCCTTGGGTGAAAACTAACAGAACAAAACAAAGTTGAGCCAAATCCGACGTTTCGTTCGCGAGTTATGAGCAGTCCCACGTATGCCACTGCATTTTTATATATATAGATAGATAATCATATTGTTGTCTTAAACTTCAATTTTTAGAGTGCTCTCAATTCAAAAATATTTTCATGTTCAAACTACGAGGATTTTTTTTTCGAAAAAAAGTCCTAAATATGATGCTTAGTATCTAGTTTGGAGTAAAAACTTACAAAAAATCGTCCTTTACTCCAATTTTACATGTACAAACAAGTTTTAAGGCATGTTTTGGCAGTTTTTGGTAAACAGTATAATGAAAATGACGAATAGTTTGTTCAGAACAAAGATAGGCAACAGAAATACAGTACGGACCCGATTTTGTCAGCCCCATTTTGCGACAAACTTTTTGCTCTTATTATCTAACGGTCCAACTTTGACCAATTCATTTCAGATCATCATTAAACTACTGCTGAAAGGCAGAACATAGAGGGATAAAAAGTGTGAATATCTGATTGATTTTTTGAGGGAAGCAAAAAATGTGTTCCGGAAATAGGCTGACAAGATCGGGTCACTTATGTATCTACAAAAGCATGCCAAAAGATTTGAAATCGGTCAAGCGGTTAAAAAGTTATCGGGTCCCAAAATCATTTTTTTTGTAAAAAGAAGAAAAAAAAATCTTTAAAAACTCATATTTTGCAATTTGAATTTTGCATTTTGGAAAAAAAATCAAGCTCTACAAGTTTATTCGATATTTAATTTGTGAGAGATTCATAAAAAAGATTGAAAATCGGTTGAAAATTGAAAAAGTTATGGTACTTGAAATGAAAACACCTTTTTATTACTCGAAAATTCAATATTTTTGGCTCAAACTCAAAGGTGTCTCTTTTTATGTCATTTGAATCCAGAAGATCTTACGAATTCCAAGTTTCAACAACTTTTAAACAATAAGCCGCAGCCCAATGTACAGGGGATAGACAAAATGATCGGAACAGGCAAATGTTTCACTTTTCAAAAAATTACTGTGAGTTGATCAACTTGTTGTGTGTTGGCGGACAAAATTTGGAAATGTTGGGCTATTCTGCACAAAGTTATAAGCATTTTAGAAAAAGGTAAAATTATCCGATAGCCAACTTTGAGCTGTTATATCTCCGGATTCAAAGAACCGAATGCAATGAAATTTTGTCCATTTATGACTTATATAGAGTAAGGTGGGGCAAAAGTTCGACCTTAGTTGAAAATTCAACTTATTTCAAAAAATCGAAGCGGATTAAAATGGATAAATACCGTGTGATGATTCTACCATCCATGAACTAAAATTTTGCTGAACAAAGTTACGCCAAATGTCTTTTCAATTTTGAGTTACAACACTTTTTGTATGTGTGTGTTTTATTCGAACTCTTGCCCCACCACTGGGGCAAAAGTTCGAGTCTAGTGTTTCAGGAATTTCGCTAACCGTAGCACACTATTTTGACATTTTGGTAATAGGAATACCTGAAACCACTTAATATTTGATGTTAGAACTGGAATACACTTTAAAATTCGATTTGGATTTTACCCAAATCAGGGTTAAATTTACTACACCAAAAATTAGTAGTTTTCCGCCAAATTCCGATAAAACAACAACTTTTTTCAACTTTTATCGAATTTTCTCACTAATTCCATCACTCTTAGAGATAATATGTACATTTTGCAGAATTTTAGGTTTATACCTAAAGTTGCCACATGACTCATACTTTTGCCCCACAATTCGAACTTTTGCCCCACTATGTGTAAAATACGTTGGAAATCTTTTTTGCAAAAAGTTATACATGCTAGAGCATCTTCAAAATATACCTAGTTACGCCCCAAAATAAAATATCGTATTCGATTTCATTAAAATTTCATTCCATGCGTTGGAAGGTCCATCGCATGTTACAATTTTTTGATCAAAAACTAACATTTTGTCATAACTTCTCGAAATATTGATCAATTTTCATAATTTTTGGAGTGAAAAACTCTTTTTCAGAAAGGGTTCGAACAACCTTGACACCCGAAAGAAATAATATGAATTGAGCTCAAAAACTTCAAAAGAAACTCTTGCCCCACTTTACTCTAATGAGTTCTGAAAAACGTTTGACTCAACTTGAAATTATTCAACAGAAAAAATTATAGCGATTCCATTAATTTTATGATTTTTTGGTATATTGGTCTATTTTTATTATTATTATTTTTATTATTATTATTATTATTTTTCTTTATTATCGAGATTTTCAGCCCTCGGCTGGTTCATCTCGTCCGGCTATGTTGTTACTTCCATTCAAAACATATCTGTGTTCAAGACAATTAGAGGGCATTTAAATGAACTATAATTAGCATCTTGAATTTTGGAACGATGTTGAAATTTAAGAAAATTTGGTGTTTTATTAGAAAAATAATCTCATCGTTATAATTTTCTCCATGTTAAGATTTTCAAGTTAAGGCGAAACTGGAAGCATTTCCTCATTTTTTCAGTTTATGATTTTTTTTAAAAAATAACGAAGCAATATTTTCAAAAACGGGTTTCGTACACATGTAGACTGTAGAGTATGGATCAGTGTATTTTCTGATTTTTTTTTCGTGTTGAAAAAGTTTTCCATTTTTTCAAAAACCATTTTTTTGTGAAATTTCGTTCAAAAATGGTTTCTGCAAAAACGAAAAACATTTTCCACTACAAAAAAAATCAGAAGATACCTTGATCTATCCTCTACATGTGTACAAAAACCGATTTTGAAAATATTGCTTCGTTATTTAATAAAAAATCAAAAACCAAAAAGTGAGGTAATGCTTCCAGTTTCGCCTTAAGTCAGTAAATTGTCTAAACACCCATAACGTGGGTAGATCACCTTAGAATGGTGCGTTGCGGTGTAAGATCTACCAAATCAAATTTTGATCTTGATATTTACCGTTTTATAAATATTGCAAGATCAAAGTTTGATGCACTTTTTTGTGTTTTGTAGTTTTTTTGTTTCAATGTACTGCTAATTATCATTTTATTTCAGCAGGATTCAGGTAAATTTATCGTATGGTATGAATAATATTGTTAAAATATGTAACTGTGGCGAGCGTATCACTATTATGTAGCTTATTTGACGTACGATGTTAATATTGTTTTATATTTCAGATTAACAGCCGAAGGATCTAGTAATTCAACCAAATGCTATCAAGATGACGAGGAAACCAGGATGAAATTGGCAGACAACTGATTCGAAGCAGTCTAACAATCCGAGGCCCGGAGGGCAGAGTCTCATACTAACCAACTGAGCAAATGTCGGAATGTGTGTTTATTACCAAAATATTCACAAATAATTACGCAAAACTTTTGAGAAACGGCAGTTAGCACTTCACACTAACTGTTATGTCATAAATATATGAAAGCTGTTCCTTACGACTAGTTATATCGAGTTAAACTAGATTCTGACACAGATTATGACAAACACATCAAATACACAAAGGGCAAATCATTGGAGCAAAAGCGAAACACTAAAACGCTTTAAACCGAAAACTCTAAAAAAAGAACTTTTGCGCCAACCTGATCGAGTTGCGAGTTGATTGATTAGCCAACTGGTACACTATGGCGAAGAAGGGTGCAAAGAAGCCGAAATTTTAAGAAAAATGATTAATTTCTACCATAGTAAATGTGGAGTTTAAATGAGTGCAACCATCTTTTGTGAACGTGATCAGTTGTTCACAAAAATTTTCTTATTGAATTACATCATGAAAGGGTGAAAATCAACTATGGCGAATAAATAGTACTATAGTCATAACTGGATCACTTACCCTATATAGTTATTTTTGCAAATAAGAAGGTTTGATTTCCAATTTCTTTGAAAATATGGACCACCCTAACTTTCACGCACATTGGAAGTTGGGCCTTATTATTAGGGACAACTTTGTAGAAAATCATATTTGAGCTTGAGCTTGAGCTTGATTGACCGCCCGCAGTTGCTACTCCAGTATCGCCAGATCAGCTACACTCACACAAGGAACCAATGAGATAGCTGCTTGGGACTAACAGGCATCTTCAGTGTGTGAGCGTTGGTGGTCTTGTATTTTTAGGCGACAATGGCGCCTGCTGCGTCAGGTTGCAGGTCAATGAGGAAGGGGAGGGAAGTGATGATTGCAATCGCTTGCCCACATCAGGCCGTTGAGTCCTCTGCGCCTGCACAAGGTCATGCGGATGATGGTGAGTTGGTGGGAAATGTTTATTTTTGGGCACATGGATCATGCATTGGTACAAGGGTGCCAGGCGTAAAGCGATAGATTGTGTGAAGATTACTGTGAAGCGGCACAGTCCGCTTGGTTGCATAACTTGTAGGCGTTATATGATAGATTGACACTGTGCTGTGATGAAAGTTTGAAGGAAGGGAAACGGTTTTTTTTTTTTCAATCCGTTTCTGGTTCTAGCGATCGCTACGAACGTACGAATATACGTGAGATGTATATGTAGGAGAGAGATAGTGAGAGAGAAAGTAGATAGGAAGATACAAAGTAGGAGGAAAGGGACGAGCCAGGGATTGAACCCAGGACCTTCTGCATGTGAATCAGAAGCGGTAGCCACTAGACCACCAAGCTCGTCACTTTGTAGAAAATCATATTTGTCAGAAAAACTCATTTGGAGGCGCTGAATGCATATTTTCTAGCAAATCTGTTTCGTGGACCATTGTGCATTGTGGCAAGTAGCTATAGGCTTACTTTACGCACAGACAAACAGACGTCTCACTCTACTCACTTTTCATCGTTCCCCTTTTTAACGGATTATTCAAATATTCCGTAGTTCGCAAATCGATCGCTCATGGCGCTCGCATCGTTTTTGCTCCTGTTTGACGTTTGCACACTGCCGCCATCTACTCAGTGGGTTTGCTAACCACAGCGTTATTAGTATTGGGCGATTCTCTTTTCGTGACGATGGTTTTTATCGCATTTTGTTCCAAATGATACGTTTTCTGCTAAACCCTTTTCAGGGCGCTGTTTGAACCCGTAGTGGCACGCTTATGCGTTTATGTCGATCCTATTCCCTTACCTTCCTGTTCCCTATCCCATCCCTTATTCCTCCCTTGCCTCTCCCTCAAGTAAATGATGAATAGGCTCGTATTCATGACGATGGCACAAATTTCCCAAATGGAGAAGATCGTGCCTCTGGAGCCGACCTACTGATAGTGTTGTAAACCTTAAACACTCGCTGTTAATATAGGGCTTGCAAACACAAACACGATAAAAAGATATACAATGCTTGAATTCTTTTGCTTCCATTTCTAAGGAAATTGTTTATGTTCTGAAAATGCATAAAATTGTAGCAAATGCATAAAGATTTTGTATAAAATCAATGCTTTCTTTATTTCTAAAATTTGAGAAAGAATACCTAAACGAGTTTACTGAAGCTGATCATTTGGACATATTAACCTTATTTGACTTTTGCAAAAAAAAAACGAAAAAATGCTGTAAAAAATATAAATTATGTTAGCTTAAGTGCTACGTACTGCCCAAGAAGTGCACAAGTCACAAAGGAGTGTCGACAGCGCAGTTTTTTTTTTGGTTTTAAACGAGTCATTTTCAAGTTATTCTGCCTTTGAGTTAGAATAACATGAATGTACATAGCTCCTGTTCAACCTAAAACCTGCGCTGACGACACTCCTTTGTGACTTATGTGCTGCTTGGGTGTAAGATGATCAAAGCGTTTTGAAGCGACCGTATGCATTGATTCAAAAAGCTAGGTAATAATAGTTCCGAAATTGTTATAATCGATCCAATCTTGCAGGGAAAACAAGTGATGCTGTAACTCCTCTTGGTAGGTTCAACGATGACTCGATATAATCAAATGGCTTCAATGTAGACTCTGCCTTTTCATTAAGGACAAACGTCATGAAATCCCGCTTCTACTGTGCATCAGAACTTCAGACGCAAAAATCTCAACAAGTATGCTTAAAACTACAGTGTATTTTATTATTCTGAATTGGGTTGCTTAGTGAATAAAATATTGCTATTTTATATAGCCTAATCGAAAGAGCTCAACGTGATAACGAATAACGTGATTTTTTTTGATGACCTTTGTTTTGATGGTTTTAAATAAAAAATAAAAAATACCAGAATTTGACGATTTTCTCTACTGTTTTATTTTTATTTGAGTGTTTCCACCCCCAAATCACCGACTTGATGGTTCATGATTCGAATGAAACTTTGCAATTCTTTATGAAATAGGAAACTAAAAATTTTCCGCTGAATGTGCACTTTTTGAAAAATAAGTAAATTGGAATGAGTGTAATTAGTGTAATTAGAGTGGAATTAAAAGGTACGAAACTGATTACACTCATTCGAAGAGGGTATTCTGCTTAGAGGTTTCGAAAAGTCGGTACAAGAAGTAAATTGGTCTTATCATAAAAGAAGGTGCTGGTATCTCATAGTAAAAAGTTACTTTTGATGAACAGCCGCATTACAGCTGCACAAGGCTACTTATTGTGAACTCAAAAGTTCGGTTGATTAAAGTAAATAAACTGTCTACAATGCTATTCATATTCCGTCAAATAGCTAATTAATCATAAACACCCAGGTAACCACTAAGCACTGTTCTAAGCATTATAATGGTCATTGAACAGCTCTTCAGTGCTAAAAGCTCTATATAAGCATCCCTAATGCTTATAAGCACTAAAAACAGTCAGAACTAAAATAAGCTCTGTATGCTTATATGAAGCCTACAAGCTGTAAAGAAGTTTGTCAGTGCATTCACAGGGCTTAGAGTTCATGACGTTTATGTCAGTCAAAATTGATTTCGACCAAAATAAACTCAAGTTGGTCATGGCTAATACATTTTAACATAACGGATTGGAATCGGGGGAACAGGATCATTTTTGTTGTCATTCGACGAATGCTGCTCGGAATGCTAAAAGATAATGGAATCACAGAGATCTGGAATCATGAGATATCATTCAAGCAAATGTGGTGATTCCAGACACGATCCTTTTAGTTTATTTTTTCTACCAAGAGTTCTATAAACTCCAGCTCTGGTCGGAAAACGTTGCGGAAGAGAAGCTGCAACGTTTTCCGACCATTAGTACACATGTTGCTTCTCCTGCATCTTTTCTCTTCCAGTGTTTTTCACCACCAAATTGACCACATCACCCTCCCTTATTATTTTGAACCGTCGAGAGGTTTGGTTACCATTATGTTTTGCATGGCTTAAATACTAGTTTGATCACACTGAATCCATGGTGCATTGGTAGAGCAGATAGGAAACTCAAATAGACTTGGACTTTCGATCAGGAACCCGGAGGACAAGAGCTGGAATCTGGGTCAAGCAGCAAAAAAACAACTTCAGTGGATGCAAAAGAAATGAGAAAAGAACAGAAGATTAACAAAAATTTTTTTTTCTTTTTTCTTTGTCTCACTTTTGACAACTCTCCCTCCAGAGACTTGGTACGGAATTTTGAAGTTGGCCGTATATCAGCCGAATGATGCGCCAAAAGTGGCTTATGAGCAGCTGTATGTATTCAAAGATGTATAAACGATGCCGCACAAATGACGCCTTCAATGATCATGTGGAATTTAACTGGTAAATTTATGACACCCATATTGCCATGCTGCCAGTTCTGTTTGATGTGTGATGAGTAATGAGCACTCTGAGGTGCCAAGAGATACGAACCGAAAAACTGCTGTTTAAATGGGTGGGAACGAATGGCGTTGGAAATTTCGTGGTTTGTCATGCCAGTCAGTAGGTAGTTGTGCTTTGCTTTCCCATCGACCAAGTTAGAGCACCATCGAAAAGCGTTTCCAGTTAAGTGTGTGCATACTTGAGAAGCTAAAAACTGATGGTGTCATAATTCTTCAATATGAATTTTAAGCAGTACATAATGGGAGCCGATTTTCTCACTTAATTCTACTTTCACACTACTGAGGCGACGATGCATTCGGTTTGATTTTCGGCTAGTGAATATACTTATCTCTCTTCTAGCCGCATCCCACGCATTGGCATAGAAACGTTTCTTCTCCATTATAGGGTATAAATGGAAGACTAATCAACGAATATAATGGTGGACCCACTAGCTAGATCTAGCTTCAGCTGCCACCGATCGCAGAGCAGAGAAAGATTCGAGCAACGTTCGCGCTTCACGATTGGTAGAGCACACTTGGAAACCCATAAAGTCTCAGCTTTGTGGAACCATTTTCCCATTTTCGACTGGTTGGGAGAAAATTAATTTATTTTAATTTTAGTGGGTGCCATACTAATTGTCAATTTGAGAGATTTTAAAGCATTTCTTTCCTTCGTTGGCGGTTCCAGAAGGAATTATAGTTTGGCATCTTTTCCCCCTCGCTTTCTTCGTTGCCATTTGTTTATGTACAAATTGCGTGTAATTTCAAAGGAAATGAGGGAGCGATCTCTGAGGAAAATTAAAAATAACAGCACCCCGGTTTCCAACTGTTCGGTCATTTTCCGTTGATGCTAGAAACACGGTATGATGAAAAATAAGTGCCTTCATTTACCGACGATCGTTTACGTTGTATCCTGATTGAGTTTGAATGTTCTCAATCGAAATACTAAATCAACATGAGCTCAGTTCGTTGAAATTGTCACAAGCCATCGTAAATATTTCTTATTTGAAGTCGGTTCGACCCCACAGTGACAGTTGATTTACAGCTTTGAAAACATCTGAATTTGTTTGTTTTGCAGACCCACTAAACCGCGATTGTCAATCATTCAAGTACACCAGACTGATGCCAATGGAAAATCTTTTTTTTTTACTAATACCAATATGGTAAGTTTTATTTTAATATTCACCACTGACAGCAGAGTGGGAACTTTGCGATAGCAGCACCAGCACCTCCATTGCCACTTGTGCTGCCATTTCAAATGATCGTTAAATTTCTTACACAGCTTTGGAACTGGTCTTGGATGTCTATTCTCTGTGGTTTTGAATTGAAACCAATTAGGTTTCTGTCCTTAGCATTACTGGTAGCAATTATGGCGACGATTGGCCAATCCAAATGCCTGCGTGGTAGTGATTTGTTTCTATGATTCCTTTTCTAATAATTTACGATAACTGTCAAAATGTTTTGTTTTCCCGTATATGGATTACCTGCATTTCTTGGGCAACTTGTTGAGAAAGCGAATATGATAAAATGTTAGATACCTACCGTAATCCGGGGTATCATTGATCAGCGGGGTAACATTTATCGGCTTGACCCACCTCATGAAATCTTCAAACAAGCATTTTACATTGAATCAGTTTCTACTATGGAATGGTATATCGTAATCTGCTATCATTCAGCCTATAAATGACATGCAATTTATGAAAATTGAATTTCATAAACATTGAATTAAATCGATTTTCCATAACTGTGTTTCGTAACGCAATGAGATCTGTCAAACATTCATGCTTGGCGTGAATACTAGATATAATATGAGGTTCGAAATCACTGTATTACTTCAATATGATATCCTAGAGTTGGATTTAATAAACGAAACTTTTATGAAAATGCTATTTTTCAGTAAAATTTACGATTTATTAAAAGTCGACTATCAATTCCTTAAGCCATTGCCTACCTTTAGGCGTTATTCGTGGTTTAGAGGGTTTTAATCCTAAAATAACTTAAAAAGTACATTATTTGTAAGAATTTAGACAACATATTCGAAATCAGCGACCTCGAATTTAGTAAGTAAGGGTATTTTCAACACAAATGAACATTGATCACTGACATGATCAATGTTACCCCAAATCAACACAATCAAAAATTAGATTTAAAAACCCTTTTAAACATGTTTTAAAGTTTAACAATACTTTTTCGAGTAGCTTAACAGAGGGCCAGTACTTCTTTTAAAAATATAAAACATGTAACATTTGCTTTAACAAGAGATTTATTCAAGAAAGATCGAAAATTCTGATCAATGTTACCCCGGATTACGGTACCTACAATTTGGTATTTTGTGATAAATAATGTTCAAATCATTAAAAAACACCATTGTGAAAATACAAATTTGAAGAATGAAGTTAATTGTTAGCAAACTCGACTGTTCATCAAAATATCATGACAATTGAAAGGAAATACAAAAATGTGGGTCACAATATGCTGTATTCTGATAGAAGTTGATAGAACTCATCAGAACAGTTAATTTTATTTAATAAACAAAGTGTATTTACTATTTCTGAAATTTGTATGCAAATTGTCTGCAAATAGCTCCAAAAACACCTTCAAGTTTACGCCATTCATGAATGGAATGCCACTAATTATTAGGTCTTCCCGAGGTTGCCAACTGAATGAGAAATACTTTGTCATGAAGAGAGTCAAGCACAACATCTGTGTTCTGAAATTTCAAAGTAGACTCGTTCCGGAGTGAGTTGATTTCCTGGAAAACATTCGCTAGGTTTTCTTCAAAAAGCCGTCTTCACCGCTTCAATTTCCAAAATCATTGTTTGCTGGAACAATGCTACACGCTAAGAAAATGTTACTCTAAATTGAGTTCTTTTCACACATCTCCGAGCTAAACTGGGACAACACAAAAAATGAGCAAATGTCGGTTTACTCATTTTAGAGTAACTGTTGTTCTTGAAAAAAGTCATGAGTAAAATTTACACAGCGAAGCGTTTTCATGAAGCGTTACGATGATGAGGGATTTTTACACACCACAAACGCTTCGCTTGTTTAGAATTGGATGAGCAAAATTTACTCATCGGTTAGTAAAATGGAATGGTTTAGAAATTTCTTGCGCAAACGGAATGTTCTTAGCGCGCGTTGAAAATCGGAATTTTAACACGCGATTGCCAATTTTTCCTCGCACGTCCAGCTCATTACAGTCAGGTTTTTTTTACGCGGGGATACGTACCGCGTAAAAAAAAACTCAGTTCAAAATTCGAAAAACCGCGTAAAAAAAGTCTCACCATTTCTCGACGAATCATGCAAAAATAAGACGATGATTTTTTTTTGTATGGAGTTTTTTTACGCGGCCGCGTAAATGAAAACCGCGTAAAAGAAGACCTGACTGTACGCTTGCCGTACGACGTAAAATAGTACCACAGACAAACAGACGTCTCACTCTACTCACTTCCCATCGTTTCACTTTTTAACGGATTATTCAAATATTCCGTAGTTCGCAAATCGCTCGCTCATGGCGCTCGCATCGTTTTTGCTCCTGTTTGACGTTTGCTCACTACCGCCATCTACTCAGTAGATTTGCGTACCACAGCATAATTAGCATTGGGCGATTATGTTTTCGTAACGATGATTTTTATCGCATTTTCTTCCAAGTGACACGTCTATTTGTCTGTGATAGTACTCTCACGTGTCAAAAATCAGATTTTCAACCGCGCCGGAAGTAAAATCTGCAATTTGATAGTTTTTATATTACTCTTTTTATATATGTATTTATGTTTTATTCGTTTTAATGCATTTTTTTGTTTTTTTTTTTTAATTTCTTGGCATATAGCATAATCACTGATACAGAGCCTGCTCTTCAGTGTCTCATGAGTATAGTGTAGGCTAAAGATAAGCCTATATACTGCCCGTCTTCGCATATCAGTCCGTGTCGTTTTCACTCACGTGGTCATTTAAAACAAATTTGATATTTTTAACGCCTCATTTCACAGCTTAATATGGTACGAATAGGGTATGCATGAAGTGAATACAGTTTTTATGGATGGAGTTATAGTACAGTAATATGCGAAGAGGGGCAGTATCATCAAAGTGCTTTTGAAATGTTACAATTTTTTTCTGTTTTTGATTATTTCTTCTATAGCCTAAAAATAATCGCTTTGACGCAAAGCTCTGTCGCTTTAAAACCATACTGCCCCCACTCGCATAACGTTCCCATCTTTGCTGGGACTGTTCTATTCTTAGTTGTATTTGCTGTTATTCGAGTGGACGCAATACAATCAGAGAGAAAGTTTATTTTACAAATATTTTTGATTAAGTGCTTAAGCTCATCAGTGTACCGGTTATGGCTAATTCCTATCATTGACATACGCCATAATAAGTACAAGAAGTAGTTATGGCTCCGTTTCATTTTTTTTCTATAAAGTATGGAAACTGATACTAATCTATCATTTAACAACACTATACTCAATGAATTGTGAGAGCTTTGTTCTTCTTCTCCATTCTGGGTGTACGTTCTGGCCACTGGAACTTGGCCTGTCTCTTTTCAACTTGGTGTTCTTTAATCACTTCTGGCACCTTGGACGACTTTTTGACGGCACCCGGACGGCATTTTGGCTCCTCGGACGCTCCTGGTTTCTGTAGCAAAAATACAAAAATTTAATATGTTGGACGGTTTAACAGATTGATAAATTGCAACTTCGACGTTTTCTGTTTCCAATATTGTCTGGGGCAAATGAATGAAGTAATCGACATTTTATTTTTGGTATAACTGTAGCACCCCACTTATGATAATGGATCAAGAAACAACCAAAATAATAAACAAATATGCATTAATAATTACCTGTCTGTTTCATTGTTGAAAAGCGCGATACAATGGCTGGGTGTACGTTCCCACTGGAACTTGGCCTGCCTCTTTTCAGTTTAGTGTTGTTTGAGCACTTCTGACGCCTCCGACGACATTGTGACGGCACCCCGGACGGCATTTTTGGCACCTCGGACGCTCCTGATTTCTGTAGAGAAGATGCAAAAATTTAATAGGGCTGTTTAACAGAAATATTTGATAAATTGCAACTTCGGCGTTTTCTGTATTCCGATATTGTCTAGGGCAGGTTAATGAAGCCATCGACATTTTATTTTTGGTATAACTGTAGCACCCCACTTATGATAATGGATCAAGAAACAACCAAAATAATAAACAAATACGCATTAATAAATAATTACCTGCCTTTCATTAATGAAAACCGTGGTACAATGGTTGCGCTTGAATTAATCTGCATCGGCTCTTCTTGATCTCCTTGCTTCCCAACTGGGGTGGGGTCCGAATCTCAGCTCGTATAGGAGTTCGGATCCATATACGTTGGACTAGCGGGCTGTCGCTTAGGTTAGGCATCTTTATTAACCCTCCAACGCCCAAAAAGGAATCAATGGAGATAACAGATTTTTTTGAGTGGGAGGTGAATTATACGATAGAAAAGTTCATTCCACCGAACCGGTTCACTTTTGAACCGGTAATAAATATTTTATTGTCCCAATTAGGAATCGTTCAGTTTTTATAATTTATTCTCATTGGAGATTGAACACTTGTATAAAATATGTGTTTGTGTGAACCGGTTTTCTCAACCGGTTCACCTTTGAACCGGTAAAATCAATAATTTCGTGAAACTGGTATTATGCTGATGTTCTACATATTATGATGATAAAAGAGTGGAGAATACATTATTTGTTGAACCGGTTCGTTTAACCGATTCGTTTTTGAACCGGTGAAAATAATCAAATTATCTCGCTTGATGATAGTTGAACTTTTATTACTTTTCATGGCTGACCTTCCAGAAAAATAATGAAATAAGTGATTTGAAAAACCGGTTCGCTAAAACGGTTCATTTTTGAACCGGAAAAATCAAGATTTTTTTCCCACTAGTATTAAGGTGATATTTTGCGCATTACGATAATAAATGGATGACCATTCGACAAGAAAACATGATTTTGGGAACCGGTTCACCAAAATAGTGAATGATGAACCGGTAAAATAATTTTGCTGTCCCGCTTGATAACCGTTGGAGTTTCATGATTTATTTTAATGAACGATTAAACATTGAGTTGTCCAAAAAAAGTCTCACTAAACCTACTGCAAGCCTATCCATATATGTGAGAACAAAAGATGTTTACAAAGTTCTTACAGACAGATTAACACGGGAAATCTGAACACAAACCACTACCACACAGGAAATTGGATTGATCAATAGGACCAAAAAAGTGATAAGGAAAACTGGTTCGCTAATCCGATAAACTTTTGAAAAGAAAAAAAAATGTTCCACTTATGCTGCGTAAATTAAAAAAAAATATTATTTTTGAAGAATTATAGATCAACAAGGCTAAATAATTTTCCAAACTTGCTGGTACAGGTCGGACTCGATTATCCGGAGTCGGGTTCTGGCACTTCCCACAATAATATCTCGCAAACGGAATGATGTAAGAAGCTGAAATTTTGACTGTTTACTAATCAAGGTTGGTTTAACAAAATGTCAAAATTTTAGCTTTGTAGAACATTCCGTTCTCCTGATATATGTTTGAGAAGCATCAGAATCTCACTCCGGATAATCGAGTCCGACCTGTAATACCAATCAAGTTATGAACAGGTTAAAATATACTACATTGTCTAGTATGAGAAACGTTGAAGTTCTCTGATGTATTTTTTTAATAATTGTTCGTACGACAAAACTAAATGATCGAAAGAACCGGTTCGTTTGACCGAAACACTTTTGAACCAACTTAAGTAATTTGGTTTATTAATTTATTTTATCAAACATAACGTAGACTACATTTTCACTTATAACTACAGTATCGGACAATAGAAATGCAAAAAGCCGTTTTTCCTTACTAACTATGTAATCCACTTTAGATCCCCATATCTCAGATATTTCTCCACATTTTAATCTTTAAAAACTATTGAAAAATTTCGATGTTAACTGTTCATACAAAAATCACAGATAGGTTGAATTTTGACAATTAAAATGCATCAATAAAGTGTTACGTCTTATCATTATGGTGTTTTCGGCAAATTTGTTCCTTGTGTAATGACGAATAAATTTGATAAAAGTTAAAAAAAATACCATGCATAAGAAATTATGCTTATGCGATTCGTTATAACTGATACAACAGTCATTGCGAAATAATGGGTCACTCTGTAACAATTATTAGTCAGTCAGTTCGCCATGCTTCAAATGGAACCGATCCATAATTGTGGGTGGCCCATGAGTGTGCTATAACTGTGTTTTCAAATTTAATTGTTAAAATTTTTAGACTTCAGCTAGTTAAATTTTTATCCGGTTAGTCACATCGTCGTAATAGTAACGTACTTCAAAAAAAAAAAAAAAGATAAGGTACACCGGGGCAAGTTGAAACGGGTGGGGCAAGATGAAACACGAAGTTTTGAAATAGATTTCAATACAATTTGGAAATTTATCCTTCGCTAAAAGATTGTTTGAATCCAAAACTATGTGTTATGGCGATCAAACTGTTTATTATCATTAGAAAACATCGTGTTAACCCGCTGTTTCATCTTGCCCCACCCGTTTCAACTTGCCCCGGTGTACCTTACGGATACGTTTAATGCTGCCAGTGAGTTATTCATTCGATACTAGACAACGAACTAACTACTTGCAATGTCCAGTGGCACAGCCAAAATACGGCTGCGGCGGGAATCGAAACCACGCTCTTCAGCACGATGCGACTAAAGGCTTGGTGACACTAGCCTCACGACCAGGAGGCCCCGAACTTAGTTTCGAATAATGATGAAAACTGTCAAAGCCTTTGTCACGTGAAAGATGTTCCTTTATTTATGAAATGCACAAAAAGTAACCGATAATGTCCATGGGTTTGCCAGTTATTCAACTATACGACTATCTGATCTATTATGTAATTGTCATAGTGTGAATTATTGGAACAAATCAATTTGAAAAGAATCAGGACATTCTAGTTATTTATTATCACCAAACAAGTACAGTGGTCACAGGTTTATAAGTCGAAACACCCACCAAGTACGAATTCAAATGTGCTTTTGATCGTTTTTTAAATGTTTAAAACCAGCAAAAGCCGTGCCACTCTAGCATATTTTTTACGTTATCTAGCTCAATTTTCATGAATCGTCCACTTTTATGGATGTTTCGGATACCCGAAAGGCCTATCCAATGGTCACTCTGAGCTACAAACTAATCGCAATAGTGGTTTCATTCTTAGATTGCTGGAACAAATAAGTTTGGAAAAAAAACTGCAACGACCTAGCACAATTTTTATGAGTTGACCCTTTTACGGATGTTCCAGATAACCCGAAGGTCCATCCAGTGGCCACTCCGTATTATGAATCAGTCATAATATAGATTTCAACTTTTGGTTGCTAAAACAAACGAGCTTTCAAAAACTGCGACACTGTAGCACAATTTTAATGGTTTGGCTATTTTAACGGATGTTCCGGGTATCCCGAAGGCCGATTCAGTGGCCACACAGGCTTACAAGCCATCCGCAAACATGATTTAATCCTTAGGTTATTGAAACAAATCAGTTTAAAAAAAATTGCGACGCTCTAGTACATTTTTTATGAATTGACCACTTTTACGGATGTTCCGAATCTTCCGGCGGGTATCATATTGGCCATGTTACTGGCCATACTGGTCCATGGTGTATTCTTGCACTGTGCTAGCTAATTGGCAATGAAATAAAATTGTTTTGGCTTTTTTGCACTTAGCAATTGAATATAGGGTTTGTGTGCCATCAGTAATCTCACGCTCCCAATTTCATCCTATTCGAAAACAAGCGATTACGGCACCGATTGATTCCGTTCTTTCTGTTTTCATGCGTGCTCACTTCTGACAAAAAATACAAAAATAAGAAACAAAACAAACAGTGCTTCAATCCTTTGTTTTTCGTGGGATGAAAATGGGAGCCACATGCTTAATAAGGGAACCAATACCCTAATCACTGCTGTTTGACTGGAACACGTTTGGTATTATTTGGGGGCTCCTGGAATCGGTTCCAGGTACCAGAACCATAGCGGCAGTGGCCATTTATGATTTTTCTATACATTCTACATTCAATATGCATCGCTTCCTGCAGTTAATATTTTGAATCAGTTTAAATATTTTGCTCAGCCAATTTAATTAACGAAAATTTTCCAAAACTGATAAATCGGATTATTGAGAACATACTGTAAAAAACTTTCAACTACACCAGATAAAATTGAAGCACATCTGAAGCCAATATAAATGACGTTTAGTTTGAATCATAATGTTATTTCGTCTTTGTGTTATGACAGGTTACAGAAAATTGCATTATTCTGCTTATAGTCGATTCCCGGTGGCCACTCCGGATTGACTTGGACTACTTCCGTCAAAAATCAAAATAGGCTAGTATAGCTTTATTTTAAAACCAGTTGCGAAAGATTTGATCAAGGATTCGGTTTTTAACAATCAAAACAAAACAGGTGTCACCTAGAGGTGACACTGGGCGTTGGAGAGTTAAAGAGATTTTCAGCCCGAGGCTGGTTCATCTATTAGGGAATTATAAAAATATAATCCAATGAAATAAAATGTGGGGTAGAAGCATCAGTTTTGGCCATAGTACGTTATTCATTCTGTTGCGATCTAAATCAGCATTAACTTATTTGTTTCTACTAGATACTAATATAATATGATGATTGAAGCTTTGAAAACCAGAAAATTTTATTAAAAAATGCAAGAAACAAATATTTTTCCTCAAAAACTCAGCGTCTAGTTTGGCCAGGGTGCTTTTAACTTGGCCACTCGCATTACGGGATTGGCCAAAATAGAAATCAAAGTTGAGAATATGGTGAAAACTGACGCAGTGCTTCTGTTGTGCCACTTTAAAAGCAAAACTCGAATATTACTGCATTTTTATAATAATAATTTCCCTTAGACAGCCAAAAACCGGTGCCCGTATCCTGTCAACCAGTAATTACAGCACGAACGACGTCCCGACCAGGGGGAATGGCACTTCCTTTACTAACCGGAAAAATCCGCATTTATCCGTTGATGACCGTCGTTAACCGCGTCTAACTGCTGCTCAGTTAGCAGCGGTTAGCGACGGTTAGGAACGGATAAATGCGGATTTTCCGGTTACAAAAAGATATGTCATTCTCCTTGATCCCGACAAACTCTCTCTCACGATCACTATGCCGGTATCAACTGCTTTCACGGATGTCGTCGTTATTTCCGGTGTATCCTGTTCCCGCGGTTGTACCAGAAAGCCGCTTCCGCCTCCGCTGTAGAAAATTCTCACCTAACCGAAGAACACACAACTGATTCGCAAGCAAACCGTTTTCCCAAGCCAATTTTTCTCAAATATATGATAATACCTATTGGAAAGTGGAGATGCTTTTGTGGTATTTTCAAGTCAAGTGGTATTTTAAATCCGTGAAAAATAAATTTTACTTACCTTCCAATATTGCCAAGGTAGCGGCGTCCAGCCGCTTTCTCAATTGCTCCATCCTGTCCGGAGGAGCACGGATTTCGTGAGGAATTCACCGGGACAGCATCCGCACAACGCGAGATAAAAACAAAAACTCCAAGTTTGTTTCGAAATTTGACATTTCATTCATTTCGAACCGTTTTCTAAACAAACGCTAAAAGCTAATTTACACAAAATGTGAGTTTACGAACAGTTACTCACATTATGAGCAAAATTTTTACTCACCGAAGCGTTCTTGTGCACGAAACGGTTCGATGAGTGAATTTAACACAGCCGGTATGTAACATTTTCTTAGCGTGTAAAGGGCCTGAGTTTGGCCAACTATCAGCTAGGTGGCGGAAGCGGGCAAACGTCAAACTCGAACAAAAACGATGCGAGCGCCGCGGATGGCCAGTTGAAAATGGAAGCGTGTATGCTTAGAAAGAGCCAGACACCCTATATTCAGCTTTTCATTCATGTAAAAAGATTCAAAAGTACACTCATTGCACAATTATGGGTCACTCAAGGAATAATCATTTCATAATATGAATCGTTTTTCATACAAAAATAACATTTTCATTATTTTTATTTTATATTCTCTTCATTGAAACTCCTTTTTATTGTTTTATATGAAAATTTGCTTGTAAAATTCACTTAAGATGGTGAAAATTACTAAAATATTGGTGAACAATGAAAACCACAATAATGGGTCAAAATTGGCTGTGTAACAATTATGGGCCAATTTGTTGCCTATTATGGGTCACTCAAGAGGAATTGGCTCAACAATAATGTTGTATCTATTTTTTCAATGAATGATCACTTATTCTCGATAGATCAACTATAGTAGAATCTAAAACTAGTCTCAAACCTCTTAACGGAGCGTGTTTTCGCGATTTGGAATCAATTTTTTAAAATTGGGACAAAATCCTCAACACAACCACCGATAAACGCCTAAAAGTATGCAATGCCCATGTACGCAGAACTGTCAATATTATGCTGCACAAAAAGTGACCCATAATTGTGTGATTTTCGGTGTTCCTTGGCACAATAATGAGTCTTCAATTTTGCCTGAAATAAGCTTTAATTAGCTGCAGTCACATGAATTTATACATTTAGAACGTAAATAATACCTTTATTTTGGTGACGATACCATTTTGCATTTGTAAATCACTGAAGCTCGCTTTTACAGAGCTTACGAAAGCAGCGCACGCACTTTCCGACATTCACAATCGAAGCGTTACTTTGACAGATGGTTTTGCGCCCAACAAAAAATATCGAAAATATGTATATTTTGACGTATAAGCCCGTGTGCGATACGTATAGTGACACAAAATAAACCAACTTATCAACGAAAAATGATAATGGCTAACAAAAGCTTGCAATTAACTAGTATTTATCTATTAAAGTGAAAAGTGACTAATAATTGTGTGTGACCCATAATTGTGCAATGAGTGTAGTTGACTACAATGCAAGATATTTTAGTTTCTAATCCTTATTTTTAAAAACTGTTATGCATCCAAAATTTAAAAAAAAAACTGTTCTTCTTTTTTTAAGCTGATAAGCACATAATGGTTATACTTATAAATTGTTGATCGTTGATAGAAGTTCACGACTATCGTTTTACATATTTTCAAACTAGGCTCAGTGTACCAGTTATGGCTATAGTTGAGGTTCGCCATAATTGATTTTCAACCTTCAACGATGCGAATCATCAAGAAAAAATATGTGAACAATCGGTTACGTTCATAAAAGATTATTGAACTCATTCAAATTTCACATTTAGCTCAAATTACGATAGAAATAAATCATTTTCCTTAAAATTTCGGCTTCCTTGCACCCTATTTCGCCATAGTGTACCAGTTATGGCAAATCCCATAAGGAATATATGTAAATAGTGCGAAGTGGAACCGAAATTAAAAAGTATGTCCATAACTGGTACAGGGTTCCTATCATTGGCACACGCCGTAATAAATAGTAAAAGTGGGTTTGGCTCAGATTTTATATTTTTCCTGTAAAGTATGAAAACAAATCTATCATTTGACATATCGCCCACATTCGTCGGTCTCTTCTTATTTTTGTAGAAGTAGTTTTCCTTAGGTAGTGCGATAACTGGTACAGGCACCCTAGTTTTGTTAGCAAAACATAAGAATAAATTACGTGTAGTTGATATTGAATAACTAAAATTATACATACAATAACATTTATAAAAATAACTTAACTCGAAAACAATGCAACATCAAATTTTGTCATCATATCAAATTTTTCGATCGCACCATGCTGCGACGTCATAGCTATGATTCATTACGATTTTTTTTAATTTGAACAACTAAGATTGATTTGATTTTGAACGGCACGTCAGAAACATGTTTACTTTTTTTGTTATAAATATCACAATTACATTACACTACTTTACCATCGTGCGGGGCTTCTTTTTACACTTTTTCATGATTTTGCAACTTTATGGCATTATAATTCCCATAATAGTGAATGGATTTCCACAATTTTCGTACATAGTAATCATTAGTATGTATGTAGGATGTAGCAAAATTTGAAATAAATCCATCAAAAAACAAAAAAGTTGTACATACACCAATCGGACACATCTCATGTAGAACCGGATACGGGCTACTTTGGACATTTTTAACCCCCTAATACCCATTTTTTTTTTATTTCGATCTAAATATCATTTTCGTCATCTAAAATCGATTAAAACATGTTTTGGAAGATGATTCTTTTTAATTCTCGATTTCGTGAATTTAAGTTTTGATTTTTCTAATTTTTATTTTTGAACATCCCCACACTTTTATATTTTTCCTGGAAGCCAATTTGGGGAACGGATTTTTTGAGATGAAAACATTTTATGATTTTATGATTATTGTTGAAATATTATTGTTATATTTTTTTTCACAGAAAATTTTATTTTCCGTGTAATTTTAAGGAAAATAATTTTAGAGTGTATTCGATTCCCTTAAACTGTTAAATAAGGATAGAATGATTTGGGAAAAATTTAAAATATGTTAATTTTAGCGATTCAATGCAAAATAAACAATGACTTCTAAAAGGTGACTAAAACATCAATTTTTCAATGATTCAAATAAGAAATGTAAATACGCTTTAAAATACACCAAAAACCATTTTGAGATATACAGAACAGTCCTAAATATCAGCCAAAAATATAAAAAAAAATTTCCACGAAACAAAAATTACAAAAATGCTCAAACTACACCCCGTCTAAAGGCGGGATTGGGTATTAGAGGGTAAACTATAACAAAACTGCATTTCAATTTCAGAGTTATTTAGAAAACTACATTGTACCAATACTGTAGCACATAGGTTCCCAAACTTTTTTGGTTAGCGACCCCCCTAGCTACTGGACTAACTTTTCGCGACCCACCAGGGAAAAATGTAAACTTAAATACTAAAAATAAATTGAACTTTTTCTAGAACCGAGAAAACGCTGCAATTTAACCATATCCTTACAATGACTATGTTTACTTTAGTGTTAATGTAATCATAATCATCTAGCAAATGTTATAAAATCCATACTTATACCAATATAAATAAAGTGAAACTGTCTCTCGCGACCCCCCTTCTGTAGGCCGGCGACCCCCCTGGGGGGTCGCGACCCACAGTTTGGGAAACTATGCTGTAGCATACTAAATCATACATGTTTTCAATAAATATATGCGTTTTTATATGGTTCAGAGGTGTGCGCCGATTTGAAATCTGTCGGCGGCGGCGTTTTGCACTTTTTTGGTCGGCGGCGGCGGCATGATCGGCGTGACGCCGAATGAATTCATCATTTTGAAGATGCAGTTATTTTTTTTTAATTTAACATGTTTTTTTTAATTTATTGAAATAATTGTTATGGTGAATCAGCTGCCCAAAAAAATCATTCACAATGACCTTCTGAAGCAATTCCCGGGAGAAATTCTAGAAGAATTTCCGGTGGAATTTCTAGAGGAATTTCCGAATAAACTCTTTAAGGAATTCCCGGAGGAACTCATAGAGGCGTTCCTCTAGGTACACTTAAAGGAATTTCCGGATGAACTTCTGAACGAATTTCCAAAAGAGCATCTAAAAGAATTCCCTGATGAACTCTTGGAGGAACGTTTGGGGAAATTTCTGGAAGACTTCCGGAAACAAATCTTAGAAGAACTCTTAGAGAAATTACCGGAGGAACTCTTAGAGGAATTTCCGGAGGAATTCTCAGGAGAAATACCGGTGAAACTCATAGAAGAATTCTCGGAGGAAATTCCGGGCATTCCTTGTGCAACTCCCAGACATATTTTTAGAGCAACTAGTAAAGTAATTGCCAGAGGAAATTGTTGAAGAAATTCGAAAAGGAAGTCAAGGAGGAACTCGTAAAGAAATTACCAGAGGTATTCATAGATGAGTTCTCGGATGAACTCTTAATAGATTTCCCGAAAGAATTTCTTGATGAACTTCCAGCTGGATTTCTTGAGCAACTCTCGATGGAACTCCTAGAATTCCCAAGAAATTCGTGAAGAAATTCCCGGAAGAACTCGCACGCATACCAGGAACCTACATATTATCGAACTTGCATGAACCTAAAATCTTTTTCCATAGGGTTTCAGCTTATGGTCTTACCTTTCAGAAAAGCCTTTGTTCAAAATATTCTATCGGTAAAAATTGAAATAAATCAAGTTTGAAGATTTTCTATCAAATGAGGTATACTCAGAGCATAATTTTGTTGATCATTCCGAACTGCAAACAACAAGGCATCGTGCGTGACCTGTCATGGTCCCTGTCATACCCGATGGTCTCTTCTCAGTTTTATAAACATTATATTCACTTGTCATTTCTCCGGCATCTGTGTTATATGATCAGCCCAAGGGGGTCTGCCGTGGTTAATTAGCTCATTTTTTTTATTTTGTGGGCTTCGTGATCATGCGGTTAGTGGAGTTAAACGTTCATGTGTTTATGTAGTAAGTCATGGAGTAAGACTCTGAAACTTTTTGTGAAACGAAAAATTCCTTACTAGCTTCTGTGTGTTGTCTGTTATATGGTGGTATTCAGTCTGTTCAGCATCTGGCAGAAGACGGTGTGAAATGCCAAAAAAAGAGTTAAGGTTCATGCAAGTTTGATAATACTTAGGTTCCTGGTATGCTTTTCTTTACGTTTCGGCAATGTTTCTTGTCATCTTCAAAGGAAAAATCTTCGTTCGTTTTGTGTCTGTTGAACTAACCAAATGATTTGTTGAAAGAGTTTGTTGACTGCTTAGCCGAAAAATTCAACATTCAGTGCATCCAAAGAGTCGAACACTCAAACTGCCAGTTATACGTTACGTTTATCAAAGCCTCCTCCAGAATCCAAATGTTAAGTACTTGGCGATTTTCAATTTCGGATTTCGGCTTAGGCAGTCTTTGGTTTTAGCGTTGATTGTTTCTTATCTTCGCCGACGTTTCGGTCCTCGCATCGGACCTTCTTCAGGGCTCGATAATAATCAACTGGTCAACTTATAAAAGCTTTTTAATAAAAATGGCCACAGCATGTTGAAAACCCATATTGGGAATTCATATTGTGTGTGACACCTTGATTCTATTTCGCATCATGATCATATATTACACCATCATTGTAGTGACCTAACCCCCCCTAGGCAAGATCCCTGCACACGCTAGTGCAAGGACTTCCTCCGCCAAAAATGTGCAGATGAAGTACTTTCGCTCGGCGTCCTTCACTAGCACGAGTACGTCTGATGCAGCCCGCGCCAGCTCTCAGATACATGAGCTTGGCATATCGCCTGCAAGATCTCTAAGTACTCAGTAGCAAAAAAAACGAGCCGAATTTTCCTCCCAAAATTCGTCAAGTTCAATCTTTTGTAACTTTGGCAATTATCAATATTTTTGACTGAAAATTGCACCACTTCATCATCAGTTTATATTGACAATCATGGTGTCAATGGTGTCAAAATTTCAAATTAATAGAAATTTCATATTTTGAATTGTGATAAGTTGTGTGAAAAAAAAAATACTATTAAAGAAATTCGTATTTAGTGAAAAATTTAAGTAGCTTTATGAAAATTTCACTGCAGCGTCAGAAAATATAGGATCCCATTTTCATCCAGTGTACCTTATTGTAAGCAAGTTGGTAGGCATCACTTGGTAACGCATTGTTATATATAGTAACGCGTGTAACATCACTTGTTTGCTTACAGTAAAGTTTTTACAGTAGCCAACATTTGAAATTCATACACAAAACTTAAGTTGACAATTATAGACAATAGTCTATTCATTGACATACGTTTGTAACGGATTACGCGTAACACACTATGTGTTGCGAGTGGGATGTCATATCATAAATAACTAATATACGGAAATTCAAGTAAACATACAATATTAATTGTTTATTAAAAACTTAGAACTGAACATGGAATGGAACGAAGTGACGTCGCTTTCCTGCTGCACTGGTGCTTCATTATGGTCAATACGGAGTGAAAACTGTGGGCATCCAAATAAGTACTTCAACTTTGACGATGGTTGTGGCCCAAATCACTGGATTTCAATTATTCAAATTTCGACCACGTCATTTCCTATATTTTCTGACGTTGCAGTGAAGTTTTCATAAAGCAAATTCAAATTTTCACTTAAATACGGGTTTAAAAAAATGTTCAAAAATGACTTTTTGAACGATCGATTGCTCCTCATCAATTTCATCCAAGTAAAAGGACGATAAGGATGATGTCACAAGTTGACGTCCAAAATTGAAGTTTACATTGTTAAATAGCGTGCCTCGTCTTTTGGTATACTGTGTGCCTCACCACACATACATTGCTGCCCTCATTAATGCTTCTTAGTTGTTTTCCACCCAATTGTTAGCAGGACGATGGCATAACTTAAGCTAATCACGTAAATAAAGTCTGATGGAAAAAGCTGCGATATTGCGGTAGGGGCAAAGAAGATGGCTGGTGTGAAAATCGCACCGGCGAATGTTCATGTTACTTAAAATATTAAACAAAAATGGCAATTCACACCGTCTTCAACCAGACGCTGAACAGACTGAATATTACTATCATCATATAATCAACAACACACAGAAGCTAGTTAGGAATTTTTCGTTTCACGAAAAAAAAATTTCCGAGTCTCACTCCATGACTTACTACATATACACCTAAACGTTTACCACCACTAATCTCATGGCCACGAAGCCCACAAAATAGAAAAAAATGAACTAATTAACCACGGCAGACCCCCTTGGGCTGATCATTTAACACAGATGCCGGAGAAATAACAAGTGAATATAATGTTTATAAAACTAAGAAGAGACCATCGGGTATGTGACAGGTCACGCACGTTGCCTTGTTGTTTGCAGTTCGGGATGATATACAAAATTATGCTCTGAATATACCTTATTTGATAGAAAATCTTCAAACTTGATTTATTTCAGTTTTTACCGATAGAATATTTTGAACAAAGGCTTTTCTGAAAGGTTAGACTACAAGCTGAAATCCTATGGAAAAAGATTTTAGGTTCATGCAAGTTCGATAATATGTAGGTTCCTGGTATGCGTGCGTAGAGAAATTCCCGAATGAACTCAGATACTCCAAGGCTTACTCCCCATTATTCATGAAATCTTTTACCAGTAACAGATAGATCTGTCTCCCCTCTATCTGTTAACGGGAAAAGTTTGCATAAAAATATTGAAATACGCCCAGGAGAGACGGAACAAGTGAGAATTTACAATCGTTGTTCCACCCTTTTCAAATGTTAGTCTAGACTTCTAGAGAAATTCCTGGGAGAACTCCTAGAGGAACGTTCGGGGTAATTCTTAAAGGACTTCTCGAAGGAATCTCCTGGCATACCCAGTGCAAGTTCTAGAAAAAAACTTGTATAGCAACTCGTAGTGAAATTCCCTGGGGAACTCTTCCCGATGAAACTCGTAAAGGTGTTTCCGAAGATATTCGAACTCTCGGAAGCACTTCTAGACGAATTCCCGGAAGTACTTCTAGAGAAATTCCCGGAAGAACTTTTAGAGGAAGTCACGGTGAAACTCTTAATGTAATTTTTGGAAAAAAAATGGTGAGGAATCCCCGAAAGAGCTCGGAAGGGAAGGAACTCCCGGAAGAATTCCTAGAGAAAACCCTAGAGAAATTCTCACAGGAACTTCTGGAGGAATGTTCGGAAAAACTTCTGGAAGAATTCCCGGGCGAACTCTTAAAGAAACTCCTGGAAGAATTCCAGGAGGAATTGCAACAGAACTTGCCGGAAGAATTACCAGAAGAATGCTCGGAAGAACTCCTAGAGGAATTACAAGAGAAACTCCTAGAGGAATTATCGGAGGAAACTTCTGGTATTTCCAGTATAATTTCTATGAACTCTCGGAATTCCCGTAGAAATTCGTTAAGGAATTGCTGGATGAACTCGTTAAAGAACTCGTGGAGGAATTCCCAGAGGTGCTCCTAGAAGAATTGTGTGTGTAATTGGTTTTGAAGAGGGATTTTAACTTAGTGGTCATTCGTCCCCCTGTTCTAGAGGAATTGCCGGATGATCTCCTAAAGGAATTCCCAGGAAAATCTTCTAGACTTCTAAATGAATTCCTGGAGGATCTCCTAAAAGAACACTCGGAGTAACTCTTAGAGAAGTTTCTAGAGGAAGTACTACAAAAAGTCTTAGTGAAACTTCTGTAGCAATGCCCGAAGAAACTTCTTGAGGATGTCTCGGAGGAGGAGGAAACCCTCGGATTACCCGAAGGACCTTCTAGAGTTAACAGAGGAACTGCTGGAAGAATCCTCGAAAGAGTTGCTGGAGAACAACTTTTTTTTTCAGAATCACCAGCATTTTCTTCAATCTTCGGAATCCCTAGATTCTTTTTTCAGCCATCAGTTATCTTCAGGAAGCCCCGGTATCTTTGTAAACTTGTTTTAATTCGAAGGTCAAACTATTGGACCACCGCTGAAAACGGCCTTATAAATGCTATGTATACAGATCATTCCATTGCTTGAAATATTGTAATGAAATAAATCAAGAAATAATTTATCATTGCGTTTTTGAGATCGGCGTAGAAAATTGGAGTTCGGCGGCGTACGCAGCGGCGCGCCGAAAAATAATCGGCGGCGGCGGCGTGAACCGAAAATCGGCGGCGGCGCCGGCGTGGCGCGGCGGCGCACACCTCTAGTTCGGTGCTACCTTTGGTATTATGAGCAGTGTGATATCTATAGGTATATACAGTGTATCAAACAGTCCGTACAGCATTTTTTTGGTCAAATTAATTTTTGTTCAAATATTCATAACTTTTTTATTCGTTCGTTTTGTTTTTTGATGGATTTTTTATTCGTTAATCTAAAATGATGAAATTTTGACCAATCATGAATCATATATCAAAGCTCCATTGGTAAAATTTTGAGCAAAATCGAATAAGTTTTGGAAAGTTATAGAACTTCAAGAAAAACTTATAGGATTTTTGAACACTTTTTTTAAACATTATATTTCAGTACTCGATGAAACTTTTTCAATTTTTTGTGTGTAACAGCT